>NC_048897.1:56708580-56932317 GCF_011077185.1 Oxyura jamaicensis | reverse complement strand
GCGGCGGCGGGCGCGGTGCAGTGAGCGGGGCTGCCACTGGGGTCAGGGAGCAGGCACCAGGAAACACGGCGGCCACGGAGCGCTGCTCGCACGCACACACACACACGCACACACACACACCACGGCTCCTCCCGCCGCCTCGCACTTCACCCCCCCGGGCAGGGAGGGAGGGAGGGAGGAATCGCTGCTGCATTTCCCAAGTGCGGCAAAGCCTCCCCCCGCCGAGCCCGGGCGCAGAGGCCGGCGAGAGCAGCGGCCGCGCCGGGGTCAGGGCGCGGAGCCGGCCGCAGGGCAGCCCCGGGGCCCGCAGCCCCCGGGCGGGCAGAGCGGGCCGAGGGGCGATTTCCGGAGAAGTGCCGTGATGCCAGGCCCCCGCGGGGCTTCCCGCGGTCAGCACCTCCCGTCATCAGGCGCCGATGCGGGGGTCGGTTCCTGCGGTGGATGAGCTAACCTCAGCCGCCGGGAGGATAAAAACAACACACAGCAACGCTACCGGGGGATTACCACCGGGGCTGAACGTTGTCCTAGGGTAAGTGGGGCTTTTCTACGCAGAGGTAGCATCAGGGAGCGTGCTGTTGTCTTTTTGTTTCCCCCCCCCCTTTTTTTTTTTCAAAATCCACAGCGTTTGTGTCACCAGCCACAACAGTGACAAAGTAAAGAAGTGAAGATCAGACGTGTTTGGGTTTTTACTTCCAAGACAACAACTGGGAAGGGGGAGTTCCACACAGCCGTGCATCTATAGTGCAAGAAAAAAAAATCCAAAGGAGCTGACAAAAAAAAAAAAAAAAAAAAAAGAAAGCTCCTACCAGGCTGCTCAAAGCACGTCGTGCCCTACATATTTTAAAGAAATAATTTTGACTCTGGCCAACCTTTGGATATGCATGGCAACTAGGCAGGTTTTTCTTTGTTGCTGAAAACAATGAGAAGGGTCCAGGGCATTGTCAGACAGAAACCCACTAGGATGGATGGTCCCGTTTGGAAGCGCAGCAAAGTAAGAAAAATCAGCCTGAAAATAAAAAAATTAAATTGCTTTTTTTTTTCTTTTTTTTTTTTTTCCAAATTTGTCATCAGATCTTTCTGATCTTTTATTATTGCCATTTTCCCTTTTAATAGAAGTAAACACTGAACCAGCAGAGGAAAATTCCTGCTCTCCTGTTTCAGACAAAACGGCCCACAGTTAGTCATCCTCACCAAACCGAAGCAACATTTTCAGGGAAGCTTTGCCTGGAATGGAGTCTGGGGCCATAGTTTCACAAACACGTTTAACTGCCTGCCCCGATGCTGCTGTAAAATAAGTGATCCAGCACTCAGCCCACTTAGCCACCTTCTGGCCCTGCACAAGTCCTCGTGCAGGAACGGGGAACCCCACCTGGGACAGAGATCCAGTCGGCGCTAGGGAAATGCAGCCCATTTTCCTCCCAGTCAGCCTCCCCAACCTCACGACTGCACAAACGCTTGTGCTGCAACAAGGCAAGGGGCAGGATGAGCAACTGGGGACACAAAGAGGACAGGATGGGTTCGTTGGTGCCACTGCCAGTTTAAATGTAAAAATATGGGGAGTGAGGGCGGGCGGGTTCCATCCAGAACCTGCTGTATCCCCCTCTGCAGCTGCAGCAGAAGGACTTTTCCTGTGTTTGCCTTCCTACCGCATCCTGAGCCCTCAGCGCTACAAATGTGAGCTTCTGGCACAGAAGGAAGACCAAGGAGGAAGTACGGGTAGGTGACTGCAAGCTCAAAGACCTTCTCTCTGATAGCTTGTACAGCCAGAGACAAATCAGACACATTACCCCAGCGTCTCAGTGTCCTCGTACTGAAATAAGCATTTACCCAATTTACTAGTGCTTACATAAAATAAAGTATATGCCTTCAAAGTTAGCCGTACTTGGCTTTTGCCAACATGAATAGAGCATGGGTCCTGATTCTCCGGTCACACCATTTTCACGATACTGCGTGTTCAGCAGCAACCCCGAGCTGTAACGCAGTCACGGGGAGCACTGTTTCTAATAAGTGACTCCACAAACTCAGAAACATTTTCTGTCGAGAGCACATAACAAAATTCTTCCTTTTAACAAACTACTTGTTTTCAGTTTCCCCAAGAACACTGTGTGTTCCGAACTACCCACTTTTAGAAATGCATTGTCCGTGGAGTTGCTACAAGAGGGAAAAATTGTTTTCTTAAATTGATTACAGGCTTTTCTGAGGAAAAGACTTCTATTTTGTTGCCTTTCCTTTCTAGTTCAAACGAGCAGCCTCAAAATGCAAGTATGTAAGTACAGAAAAAGAAAATGTCTTTATTGTGGCTGGAACATGGACTTACTAATAAATACACACTTGACAAGAGGATCTCAAAGATAAATTTGGAAAATTAAAAAGAAAACAAGCTGGTTATTGTGAGTGTCACAGGACTGATTTTTCTAGTTGGGCGAAATTCAAAATAGTGAACAAGCAGCTTTTGTTTACTTTAGTACTTCCTATTCATAACGTTTCAAGTGTGTATTACACATGAAACTTCAGTCATGTTCAGAGTTTGCCCTGGATTTTGTTCTTTTACTTTTACAAATGCAAGGCAAGTATCATCAAATGCACAGATGCAGCCAACGCATGTTAAAAATTATGAAATACTACAGTGTCATGAAGAGCATATAGATTCTGCAAAGCCTATCATGCAATCTCTGATAGTACTTCCACAGGTGTTATCATCTCCGGCTTCTGCCAAGCACAAGAAAAAGCTATACACTTTTGAGATACACACAGAGCAGCTCAGAGTGAATTAGGGACGCCTGTCTCACTTTGATTTGCACTTTGGGACAAATCTTCCCTCAGTATCTGTGAACACCTTTTCATCTTTTACATAGAAAAGAAAAGACCAGCAAACAAACACACACAAGTTTCCAACTGCACATCATGACATTGGTCTGTGATTGCAGTATTAGCCTTACAGAGATCCCACCCGGTTAGGATGTACCACATCATGTGGTGCCTTACTGTGCTCCATGATTTGCTGCGTGTCACGTGTTGAAGCTACTCTCAAAGTAAGGTATCTCAAGAATATTCTAACGTCTGACCCAAGGAGGCAAGACCTGATTACAAGCCCATGTTTCACAGTATAAAATGTTTGACAATGCTGCTTTGAGGTTGGTTCCACAACTCCTCCACTCCTTTACCTTTTTTTTTTTTTTTGCTCCCATTAAGGACACAAACCAGAAATATATATATATATATATTTTAAAAAGCCTCCTTCCAAAAAGGCTTTTAAAGCAGTTCAGTTTCCCCAGCCCAGTTCACAACAGTCTCTTGAAAGCTTTCACTACCGTAACACAGGGTGCTCCAGTCAGTGGTGCAGGAGCAAGACGGACGCACGCTATGTTAGTTTCAGAAAAAGGCCACTGATGCACATCATCTTTGAGTCTGGACACAGTATCACGGGGAGTTTTTGTAACCTTTTTGTTTGTTTGTTCTTGCTTTTTTTTTTTTTTTCCTTTTTTGTTTGGTTTTGTTTCAATACATGCATTACCTGGATTTGTGGCCAGTTTAAGCCAACAGCAACGAGGGTTCTCATTTGTATTGCCCAGAGAACTCAGAACTCACATTCAGCTTTCAGAGACGGGGGCATGGTGCACCAGTAAATTACCTACAGTGCTAGACAATCAATATTTTAAGAAAGCAGAAACAGATCCAGTGGGCATCCACTGGTGGCAGCCTACACTGAAGTCACTAGACTGAGCGTATTTCACCAGCATGCCACTGCGATTCTGCCAAAACCAGATTTTTAACAGGCCTGTTCCCCTCACTGAAGCAACAATTCTCCAGTAACTATGGACCAGAAGACAGTTGGAGGACACAATGATAGTTTAGCCTTTATGCCCCACTGAGCAAATACTACATTTCAAATTTGCACAGTGTAGCTGGATGGGTGAAAAGTTCTCTATTGCTCTCCTCCTCCGTTTGTAGCCTGAAAGTCACCAAGCATTTGGTGTGCATGCTGCCCAACAACAGGCATACAACAGAAGTAGCAGTATCAGATACAAAACCAAACCCACCAAACAAAACCAGGATTCACACTTTGAGGATACAAATGGTTCTTTTATCCCTTGGAGTTACTTTCACATAGAAAATCAAGGAATAGAACTAGCAAAAAATTAAACCCTAAATAATAATAATAATAATAAAATTACAATACTCATTGGCTTTCCATTTTTGTAGTCTTTGCTGTTACCATTTTTTATCTGGCTTTTCTCTCACAATATGGGCCCATACACTCACCAGTTCAGCACTCCCGCACACACTACATCTTCAGGAAGAAACCATGGCCTCTCCACAGAAGCACACCAGCTTTTTCAGAAAAAGGACAATTCTCTTAAGGAAGTGAAACTGAAGCCTACTGTCAGAAATTTGCAGACAGAGAGGAACACATCATTATAATGCTGATAGAGCATCAAGTAAGACTACTGAAGGAAATATCATCAGTTGTCCTCTGGGCATTCTTTTTATATTCGATGGACCAGAACATTGTCACAGGATAATGGTTGTCTGCCGCCTTGCCCCTATTAAATTAAATTAAATATTTGATTGGAACTTTCCTACTTGCTCTCTGTAGAAATAAAAACTGATGCAAAAAAGCTGTAGGTGAATCATTTGCCCTTCTAAAATCTCCCAGTTTAACTGCTAGGCAAGGTACCTAGAGAAGAAACCATTCCTATTAAGTTTGTGGGGGGGGGAGGTTGAAATTTTTCAAAATTGAGGAGGATGTCTGGGTGATTTATTCCTTCATAACAGAGCAGGCAGTGACTTCAGCTTCGTATGTACATAAAGATGCAAGTACGGTTTGATGCATGGCAGTTATTACAAAGATATTACTGCAGGAACATTTAGGTTTGCTCCCAGATAGTGAAGGCTCAGGACACGTTACAAGGAAAAGTTTTTGGTGTTCACCTTCTGGTCAACAAGCCGTGGCAGTGAATAAGGAAAGTAATGTGAGGCGGTCAAACATCCTATTTGTTGTGTATTGATTTGCCTATTTAGAAGGTAGATGCCTTTTTCCTCAAGTGATCTTTTTATCAGTTAATTGGTCTACAATGTATTCGGCCAAGGCCAATGCATCAGGAAGTCTTCAGTTTATTCCTACTGCAGTTCAGCCACTCGAAGCTCACTGTACCAAATAATCCCCAAACTTCAAGTTCTGGCAGGAAACAGGCATTCACTGCTACGGCAGGGAGAATTACAGACCTCTCTTCTGCTTGAACTTTCGCTTACTCAACAACTGCTGTCCCTTTTCATCACATGCACTGCTTCATCCAGTGGCAGACTGGCCACAATACGTTTCTGTTCAGAGTTGTAAGATGAACTTCGTACCCAGGAGTTCTGAGTAGTCAAGGCAATATCAGAAAGCTTCCTAACTATACCCTCCCTCTACTCATGTCCTTCTGATTTCAGAGACAACATGTAGGGAAGTTGGTTTATATCACATGAAGTGAAGTGCACTCTGCAAATTACAGACTTCATGAGTGGAAACTCTGTAGATGGAGAAAAATCATTCTCTGTTCCTGAGAGAAGGTCCCTATTGCACTAAAAGCTACCTACGAAATTCTCAACATCAGTCAAAATTCCACATGGAAAGCAAATTGCAAAACTGAAACAGACCTTAGCTCACAGTACAAATAAAGAAATCTACATGGCAATGCTGAGAAGAGAATACCACTCCTAGGCTATCTTGAATTTTTCTTTTTAAAACTACAGATCCAACTGCTAATTCAGCTGGTGCTGATGACTTTTGTCAACAGTTACTCAGAGTTAACCTCTTTACATTTAAACAAATAAACACCAGAGCTTTGCTTCATGCCTTGCATAATTAACTTACATTTTTGACAGAAGTTACAGCCATAATCTCCAGCACACCTACTTCTAGTTCCAGTTTATGGACTCCAAATTACTTTGGGGCCAGGAATGTGTTCCCTTTACAGAAAATTGTAGGGAATTGTAGGATAATTATAATTAAAAGCCTTAAAAGGGGACAGGCATTCCAAGAAGAAGATCTTTTCCAATCTGAGCATGCAGCTAAGAACGAGACTTCCTAAAGGAAGGAAAAGGTTTTCGCATTTTCAGGAGTCTCATCACTTTGAATGTCCCCAACAACACTGCTGATCTGAAAGCACATGTAAACCTAGAGCCTGCAGCCTGAAGCCAAAGTCTTCATTATATGTTAACTACCCTAATTATCGAATTCTGTGGTACTCAGGATGCATATGAAGCCCAAATTCTCTGGTGAAAGAGAGAAGTTTAAATTCACACACAGGTCTGTTTAATGTAAGATGGGTTTCTGGAAAGAAACGGGTAAGATCTTAAGGTATAATCTCTGATTAATGGCCATTTTTGTCACTTGATGTTTTAAAATCAATATTCCGTAGCAGTTATTGTCTAGATTTTGAATGCATACAGGCTGAAACTGCTTGTTCACTACCGAAGGATCCTATATTGTTGGATTCCACACTCAGACGCCCTAGGAAAAAAATCCTCTATTCCAGTTATTGTCTAGCATTTGAGTTCAGTGTTGGCAAACTGGCCCCTGCATGTCTTTGAGGCATATGGAAATTGATGATGAAGGTGTCTAGTATAACTAGAAGTATAATTTGATGAAAACTGAGGCAGTGAACTGTGAGAAACTGCTAAATCGGTGTCATCAAACTCTGCTTGAAAAATAATGAAACAGAAATACTACCAGGACACAAGAAACGCAGGGCAAGGACTGTGAAACCGGAGACTAAATGCAGAAATTAAGGAAACATACAAGATGTTATTTTCATTGTTATTTTTGAAACACATACCCAAAATACAATGCAATGTTCCTGTCCAAATTCACTTTATGGAGACAGTGACATCATGTCTCCTCCAAATTGTTCAAGCCTGAATCTTGGCACGAGTTCTTCCAATAGAATACCATGTTTGGCCCTGGCACTCTCGCCTGTCTACCCGTAACCATGTGCAGAATAAGAACAGCACCATGGCCAATGCAAATCCTAGTAATAGCTCAAGTCCCTTGGGGCAACAGAAAAAGACCAAAATAGAAAACATATTACAGTTTTAAAGCAATAATATTGCTAAGGAAAATAAAACAAATGTAACCTCAGAAGTAAGATGACATTTATTGCCCCAAAGTTAACAATTCCTGAAGCTGTGAACGCACTCTATAAATAAAGACCTGAAGATGGCAGCGGAAAGATCCTGGTACTGCTTTATTCATACATTTTGAATGAAAACAAACCAGACAAACATAGAAATCTGGGAAGAAGAGGACACAGGAGGAAGATGCATGTGTTAAGGACTTGCTTAGATCACTAAACACACTGGAAGTACTGGGAAAATAAATAAATAAATAAATAAATAAATAAATAAATAAATAAATAAATAAAAAGATTCTGTTCAATCGTACCCATGTTTTGAGACAGAAACACATGTACTCTCAAGAAAGGGACATAAGCTTGCATATTCAAAGATTTGCCAGAAAATTTGTACAAAAAGATCACAGGGAGACAGAGACAGCTGGAAAAATTGGAGCAAGGGCTCTGATTTTCATGCCAGTGTTACACCTAATGCAAAGGGAATGCAGATGATGGTCTGCAAGCTATATGTTATTCCTCCTGCCACTTAGCAGTGTGCTTGGACAAGAATCGGAAAGTAACAAGGAAAAAAAAAAAACAAATGATAAAAGTTGTGCCATTGTAAATGAAAATATTTGTGTCAAAATATTTCTTACAGTCATAACATCTTTATGTACAAAAGGCAAACGTCAGCATCAATGCAGCCGTACATATCAAGCACTGATTTCTTTAAAGCACTGACTGATTTGAAAATTTAACTAAGCTATACCCACAATCTCACCATAGCATGCACATAGCAGAAAACATGAAATGGAAAAAGATCTACAAACAAATACCCTATATCATGCTTTAAAAGAATGATAATGAGATGTTTTTGCACATGGATTTATCCAGATTAATTATCTATAAACCTAATTAGAAAGTTGTGCTAGTAAATGTCTAGAAGATTTCTTTCTATTGGGGGATATATAGATAGGAAGCTTAGTAGAAAAAGGGTAAATGGAATCCAGAGAGGACTTACTGGCAATATATCCCACGTTCAGAAGTAATCTATGCATGATTTCCATGGGTTTTAGTATCACCTTTTTCCACAAGGTCATCTTAAAATCTGTGTAAGAAGTCATGCTTTCTGTCAGTTACTGTTAATCCACACTCTGCACTTGAGAAGACTTCTTCTGTCATGGTTGCATACATTTCTCATTTATATATTTTTTCCCTTCTTCTGTCATGGTAGCATACATTTCTCATTTATATATTTTTTCCCCATCAGAATTATTGGCCACAGTTCTACCTTTTGTGATGTCATTACTGCAGATTCAAAACTGTGATCTTGTTTAAAAGATACGTTTTAAAAGAAAAACAGTTTCTAAAATCAGTTTATAAAACTCACTTTGAATTTAACCAGGGTACCTTTTTGTCCGCATTGGATTCCCATTGATTCCTGCTGTGCTTTCAGGTCTGCACGAAGCCTTTGACAGTGGCTGAGAGAAGCAGAGTCACAGTGGCTCTTTGGAGCACCCTCACTGTCACAATGACGTGTCCATTGAGATGTCTCACTTCTGGAAAGGAGAAATGAAGAGAAAAAATTAATAACATAAAAAAGACAAAGGAAAAAGAAGGGAGTTGGATCTCAACTCTCCACAAGGCCAGTGGAGTATGAGGCTAAACCTACAAAACTCTACAGTTTCTAAAACAAATCTGGATGGAAAACATTCTGAGACTAGCTGATGCATCTACCGAGATGCAAGATAAACTAGCAGCCCGACAATTATGCTTTCCTATTGAGAACAAGCTGTTAGCCAGCCACTTCATATGCAACAAAGCCTATTCAACCAAAGTACCTCATCCCTCCTTGTTGGTTTCACTAACACTTCCTATTCTTTCCAATGTAAATTACCTATGGTATAGTATAAACTTAAAAGACAACATACATGCAAGTTCTTGAGTGGGTAAATTATTCTTCCTATCTGGAGTTCTCTGTTTCAATTAATAACGTGAGCCAAAAACAGTAAAGGAAGAGATCAAAATTATCAGTTCACGCTTTAGTACTTCCAGTTCAGAATCTGAATAACTGTGCACACATCATTGTCCAACATTCACTCCTCTGATGGATTTTCATTGGGGTGCTCTTTTCCAAACCCTCGTTGGATCAGACCGCTAGTTACCTCCATTCAGTACTGCCAAATTAACAAAGCAAAAATCAATGATTAAAGCTCACAAACCACAGGACTGCCAGTCTGCAAGCTGCTTAACTTCTTTTTCTTTTTTTTTTTTTTTCTTTCATTTTGTTGTTGCTACACTGTTGTAAGAGCGCTTATGGTGTTACATTACATTCATACCAGAACGCGTGTGCGGGTTTACAGGAAGGCTCAGTGGCACTGCCGCTGAAGGAGCTCCGTTCTCCCGCACACGAGTGACCAGAACACGGCACCACGGGGAGCTCTGCCGCTCCCTATTGATAGCAGGTGTTAGAGCCTCTGGCAGGAGAGAACTCCCAGGTTTGGGGCTCTGGATTCTTCACGTGTTGGAATCAAAAATCTATTTCTTTGTGTGACTCATAGAAAAAGGAGTCAGGCTCCCAGAATTTTTAAAAATCTGGATTTCAAAATGGAAACCACATAAAAACATGCTTGTAAACCGTCCAAGAAGTGATCCAAGAGGCGGTGTCTTAAAACACCCCAGGCCGTACCTATACTGGGTTATTACTGCTGTTTTGTTCTTCCCTGAGAGGGAGTGAGAATGGGAAGGAGTTGTCACATGAGATACTTTATCTGACTTGGCGAACTGCAATGCTCTGTAAGACGCACTGGTAGCTACAGAGTAAGAGGAGTTGAAAGGGCTCAAAAGATACTAATAAAGTAGGAACACACTCCACAGACTAAATTTTCATTTTAAACACAGGTTTCCCTAAGAGCCAAGGCTCCATTCAGACCTAGCAAAAGCACACTTGAAGTCAACAGGACTGGTACATGGCTTTGAGAAATTTGAATCTGATTCATGTCTAGTGCCTTAAAAGTGTCCCTCCCAGTGTCATCGTTATCCCACCATAAACCAGTGCTTAATCTTAGACTTCTTTCCTCCTGCCAAACCCCACTGTTTTCAGAGACAATCTGGGATTTGCAAGGAATACAAGATCAGCTTCCTTTCAGATGCTAACTAAATATTTAAATCTTGCTCCTACTGAAAGAGGCCGAGGTTTTACCCTTAGTTTAAACAAAAGTGAGATCAAGTTGCAAACTTACAAACGTGCACCTATTACACTTTTGCTTTAGCCTGGAATTCTCTGTACAAAAAAGGTCATTCCAAAAGCAAACCCAAATGTAACGCGCCTACAATTTAAGACTCCCTAACGCTGACAGAGCAAAGGTGTTGCACTGTAACAGAGATGTTGATAATGGTGTCACCCAGTTTACACAACTCTATACAGATTCCCTTTTAAACAGTTTCTGGCGCTAAATTATTAGTTCTTATTTGTGAGTTAAGGCTAGACTCCACCAGCACGCAATGATTTATGCTGCCTGCTCCAGAAGCCACGCAGGTTCAGGATTTTTTTCCCTTTGTTAAGCTCCCCTTCACACACCAGTTTGAATGTTTCATCCTACAGACATCAGGGGAATCACAGCCAGTAGCTCAACGGTACATGGCTGCCTTTCCCGAAGCCAGGATTTGCACGGTCTGTTTTGAGAACAAGACAATTATGTCGTAATGGACTCAGCCTGATTTTATTAACAGAAGCCTCCGTTTCCGATCGCCTACTCGTCACTATTCTTAATTTTGTCTCTTCTTTATTTGGTACAGAAGAAGGATACATGATACTTTTTAAATACCTATACTAAAAATGAATATTAGAAAATCCTATATTGTGTTTTACCTGTCAGAGGTCATCAGCAGCTGTATTTCAAGCAAACTGAAGGCATTAGATGTAGTTTGCCCAGTAGATTAATACTGAGCTGTGAACTTTCATCCTCTACGGCAAGATTTCCATCCAACTGACACAGAACTGACATGCAGTAACACTTACAACCAGGGGGATCCAATTTAGACGGAGTTCAAATGGTTTCAAGCTACTCATAGGTCACAGAGGTAAAGTATGCATAAGAGAGCTGGCTTTAATCAGAAGGTTTTCAGTAATGTCACACCAGAAGTGATAGGCCACATTGAAAATGAACTGGATGTTAGCCTTGAGAATTAGATTACAAATACATTTAAATATTCTGAATACATTATTTAAGGCATTTTCACAAGCCCAAAATGTTGGGACTTTTTTTTTTTTTTTCCTCAGGATAACAGAAGAAGACAGAATTTTGCATGAGCATGAAAAAAAAAAAGTCTTTCCCATGTGGCATCATATCTGTGATACCTATTCACAAGCTTTTGAGGAAGGAAAAAACCAAAACAAAACCAAAGTAACTTCATTGTGGGTGACAGTTTGGAAATAATCTCAAAAGTCTCAACGCTTTCTCCACAGTGGAGCATTAGAACACAGGAAAATTGAGAGGGACGGCAAAGATTGCAGTGAGAGAGAGGTTTTAGGAAAGGCCGATTTTAATGCAGTTATCAAATGCTGACCCACTTGTGAAGCAGGCAGGTGGATTGTGCATTTAGCATTTCATACTAAAGAACAATGTGAAAATGAGAGGACTCATTGAAAGACATGTCACTGAAATACAAAATGTAACTCTCTTGAGAGGCTTTCGAAGGCTATATTCCACCCAGAAAACCCTGAATCTGTCAGGTGTTCTCATTTCAAGTTTCTCTGATTACTTGGGCTGTATCCAGACCAGTCCTGTGCTCTCCTTCTCACGCAAATGGGCTGAGCTGTATCTCCATGCCACTAGCCAGGGGGTAAGCTGGGAAACAGCTCAGTAAAACAATGGAAAGCATCACACACCTTTTGCATGGTCAATCCTACTGGTTTGCTCTAAGAACTGCTTCACAGCAGAAATACAAAACAACCACTGCAGAGAGCCTAGCAGACGAGCTCTGCCAACTTCCTGAAGACTTTCACTGAGTTTTGTTAGGAAAACGATTAAATCCTGACTGTTGTGCCTGTCTACAGTATCCTCTCTGCAAAGCACCTTGTCAAGGCCCCAAAGAGAAGGGGGAACTCCATCTGCGAGCAGATGAACAAGCCTGCTGCTAGAAATACAGTGCTGCATCTCACGTCATCTTACAGCAAGCAGCTCGGCTCAGATCAGCAAAGCAGAAACGAGGAACCTGACAGGGTGGGATCCAGTGCTTTGTTACTGAATACTCACCCAGCGGCATCATACTCAATGCATTGGATGTGTGGCGTCACATCCAACAAAAATGCACTCTTGTAAGGTGTTCATTTCCCTGCATCCTGCACTGCTAATTTGACATGTACAAACAGAAAAGGCAAACGAAGAATTCAAAACAGGATTTTCTTAAACAGGATAAAGTTGGGCTCGTTGAGCTCCTTACTACGACTGTTTCTACCACCACTCATTTACAGCCATTTCAGGTAGCTCTTCACAGAACTCTAAGATACAGGCATAATACAGGCCTAAATTTAAACACTGGGCTGGCTAGAGTGTCTCCATCAAGGTAAGTAAAATAAATATTTATTTTTTCCCAAAACTGGGAGGCTTTTAAAGACCCATCCATCACAGCTCTCTAAGTCTGCATCCATTTTTCTTTCTCACACTGAAAGAACAAGTGGTTTATCACATCCAGGAAACCGTTCATTTCATGAAGTTGTGTCTTCCATGCATTGCTCTCACTCACTGGTCAGACTAGCATCAGTAAGTCAGATGCAGCATTCCTCATTTTTAATTACACTGCACAGCTCAGTTTTCTACATGTGCTCAGCTTTATAGGAAAAATAGCTGTGCTGCCCAAGCACAAAGAGGTTTTCTTCCTTTTCTTCCAGCCTACCAGCTCATATAATTCTTGAATTATGAAAAAGTCATTTTTCTTACTTATCTTTGGCACCTTGTCTTAACAAAATAAGACTCTAAAATAACAAGAACTAGCACAGGTCCAGTTGTTCCAAATCCTCCGCATTTCCCTTTCCAACCTTCCTACACTCACCCCGTGTAACTCTGAAGCCTTTGATTAGCTGTGTTTCCATTTCCATGTGTACCTGCATGATTCCAGGATGGTGGATTTAAGAGCACAGGGAATGCACCTAAGCAGAAGTGCAGCATACTCCTGTAATTAAAAACAGTTCGCGATTAACTGAGACAGTTTTCCTTTTTTCTTTTTTTTTTTTTTTTTTTTTCTGGAAAACCAAACCATTCTGGTTTTTGCCTTTTGAAACATCCTAATGACTCATGACATTTAAAATGGAGTTAAGTATTTTTCTTAACACAGCTGTATACGTTTTATTTCATACTTTTGCCAACATTCCTCATACACTCTTACAACTATTACAGTCTTCCTTTCATGTTTTTAATTTTTAGTTTCCATAGTTCCATAAAATATGAGATGCCGAATGATCCTTAAGCTCTTTATTCCACTCCATAGCTTCACCAGAACCTCGGACAGATTTTAACATCCATCTTCTAGAGTTCTTTTCAGAGGGCAGCCATGGACCAGCATTAGACTCCAGCCCCTAGTCTCCTCCTTGCTTCCCTGAAGCAACTTCACCATTAAAATACTGTCCAAGACTCTCCTACCTTCTTCCACTGATCAGGAGTTTTATTAGCTCCCTCCTTACAAAAACAAAAATCCCACAGCAACTGGAGAACTCAGCAGATCAGCATGTCTTCCTACCAGAGGACAGGTGATAAATCCAAGCTTGTCATCCTCCTTGGACGATGGTATTTATTTTTCCAGAGTGAAATAGGGTAAAATAGTGTTAGGATGCATCTCAGATCAAGTGAGTGGGAAATGGGAAACATATTTAGCTGTACTCTTGCAATCCTTCCTAGTGGAATGCCCTTACATGGCAACAAATGAGGCTTCCTTCAATCTTCTGCTACAGGACTCCATCCTATCACGCTTGTTAATGATCTGGCTTCAGTTGTTCCTCTCTCTTACCAGTGCAATACATCTGGCACAAAGGCTTTCGTGCTAAAGAAAATCCAATTAGTGCAGAACGCTTCAATACATCCCTTCAACAATGCAAACTATTGTGATCTCACCATCATGTCCTCTACACTGGAAAGCCCGTGAATCCTAAAGCTTTGCAATGAACAACTTTCCTCCTCCAGCAAAATGGATCCTTAAAGAACACGGCAGGGCTCATAGGGAAGGAAGGCAGCAAGCACTTCCATGAAGGCTGACCTAAACCTGTGGAAGGAACTGCTTTAGGTAAAAAGGGATTGCCTCAAATCTTCTCCCCCACCTGCTGTAACTTCAGGTCATGGTTCAGGAACTTGTTTATATTTAGCATTAAAAAGGAATCCACACCCAAGTGATAGAGTGTGTCCAAACCCTACGAAAACAAACGCCCCGCAGAACAATTACTGCTCTGGTGGTTTTGAAAAACAGACCAACACTCCACCCCCGCCCCGATGCTACTGAAGAGATGCTAAAACATGGGCATAAGACAAAGAGTTACTTGCCCTTCCTTCTGGCCCTGATTTGAGTGCCATTTAAGAAATAAAGCACAACACAACACAGAGCACTAACTTTGTTGTAGAAATAAAGATGACAGAATGGAAACAACGATGTCCCAGCATCAACATTTTCTAAACACCAAACATTCCTTAATGATTTCTCATCACGCTGCTTTTCATTCATCATCTTCCCAGGTTCTGCTCAGAGATTACAGTCCTCTCAAATGAGAGTGTTTTCATTTAACTGACATTGGATAGTGATGCTACATAGGACTCCAGATGTTTAGTTTTTTAGTCTATTAGCATCAACATCTTTCTATAAAGTTGTGAAAATTGTAACAGTTAAGCAATGTCCTCTCCGTGGCTGCACAGCACCTTTTGAAAAACAGAGGATGTTTATTTTAGTTGCTAAATATGATTTATCTGTTGATTCTTTAGCATCTGTATTTCATCAGCCCCCAAAGCGTTAAGCTATCCCATGAGATGCATATCCAGTAACACCCATGGCTCTCCCCACTGCCACAATAACAGAATACGCAGATACGAGCATTCTGCTTAGCTGGGTCTCAGCGATCAGAACTGATCGCCTGGGAAGTGACAGGAACCATAAGGGTTAATGCGTGGACTACCTCACAACACAGACGTGTTCTTTTGCAATAACACACCAAACTTAATGACCATCATACAATGGTTGCACAATCTGAGATTTGGAAAACCTAGCCGCATTCAATTGCTTTCTCTGATTAGGTCTGTGCTTATTTGGCATTACCAGAGATATCTCAATCCCTAAATAATTAACCTACAACCAATATGTATGAAATTGCCTCACTAAGCTCACTATCCAGGACTGTTTGCTGTTAAATTAGTAGAATAAATAATTTACACCAAAAAAGTGTGCACAAGATAGTGCCAATAAACCTGAGGGAACTTGTTCATTATTTGCAAGAAAATTGGATGAAACACAATTCCCCAAGTACAAGCCATTCTGTAGAGTAAAAGGTGTAGTATTATTAGTATTATTGCAGCATGTAGGGAACAAATGAAGTCGCGTGACTGTTCACTTCAGAGTATGCTCTCTTCGTTAGCCTTTTCTCCAGAGCTATAAATGCATCTGATATACTGTATATACACAGTATGTATGTGTATGTACACATAGGAGATTGTACGTTTGCATATGAACTGCAATTCTTACAGAAAAAAAATCACAAATATTGCAAATTTATCTTCACTCATTACTGAATGAGCAAGGAGCTAGAGGAATAATGTTTAACACTGAAATGGTAGCTGTGTACCATTTCGAAAATCTGTAGATCGTGTTTTCTAGTGGCAAAGGTTGCTATCGCTAAGTCTAATTGCTCAAGAAATTGGTTTGCAAATTTGTAATTCACAGGATTATCAATTTAAAATCATTCTAAAATAATAAAACTTCTCTCTTTCAATGTTCTGCATGGCTACTCCTACACCACTTGCTCCAGCACACAGTGAATCAGTGAGAATCTGCAGTAATATCCCTAGGAACTGGAAGAGGCATAGGAAAACGATACTGATTCTTGATAAAACTTCAGAAATATTATGAAATCTTTTTTTTTTTTTTTTTTTTTTTTTTTTTTTTTTTTTTTTTCTAGAGGCACTTTCTGAATTTATAACTAAAACCTCACATTTAGAAATAAATAAATAATCAAAACCAATTCACTGAGAACTATTCAGCACAGAAACTGGCGCTGAGGCCAAAGCAGAGTTTATGGCTTTGGCTGGGGCCCATCTCTAACGAGGCTCCTGAAAACTGCACGCTCCGGCACTCAAAATGCTTGTAGTGTTCCAAGGCATAGCCTTCCCTTCACAGCAAGGTCTCAGACTGCCTATCGTGTCTATCTCTGTCTATCGTGACTTAAGATTTTGGCACAGAATACTGCTTTATGTTCCCCTGTAGATACTCCAACGCCCTGGGGATACGCTCAGCCAGGGAATGCCCTAACCTAAAAAAACTGTGCCTCAGAAGAAAGCACCATCACACCACCTCCTCTTCAAGCTAGATCTTCCCCACAAAGAGGGAAGGTCACTATCCTGTGTTCTTGTCTCAGCACAGCAAGAGCCGCAGACAGATTCACCGCATCCAAGCAAGGTGCGGTAGAACTCGCAGAATCCCTGGCTGCATCCAACCCCTTGTTTGAGCTTGAATTAAATGCTAGCTCAGCCTGATTTGTGGTGGGTCGTTGATTTTTATTTGGTCACAAGTATCCTGGGACGCGTTTTCTGACCTTGCTATGTATTCACGCTTAAAATACAACAATTGATATTATTAATAATAGTAATAACAAACATTTATTCCTAGGTTATGAATCATGTAGTTGCATGACGGGGGTCCCAATGCTTGCTGCAATCTATCTTATTTAATACTGAAAGAAATAGATACGAATACCAGTTTACCTGTTCTCCTAGGAAACAATGCTGGGGATACCAATTTCCCTCATCTTTATCCCCAAAGAACAACAAAGACCACAAAAAAGGGTTAGCCCTGTGGAGTAAAAGGTGTCCCAATGTCATTGTTGCATGCAAAGATCAGATAAGCACCTGGTTTGTTCTGTCTGTGAAGACAGCTTTATCCAAATAAAGCATAGTGCATTTTATCATTCTGTAATGGAAAAGACCTGTCACTCTTTGAATATCATCATATGGTCGGTGGCCGGCAGATAATGGACTGTTAAGTGTCAAGGTGACTGGCTTTGAATGTGCACAAAACTAAAAATTATAGACCTGTCATTCCATAGGCAGGCCACAATTAGCTGTCTATGCAACTTGAAATTTCCATTTTGCCAGCTGAATAATCAATTGGCTACACTTTCTCAATATAGATGCATTTTTAGTTTTTTTGCACTCAGGATTTTATCTTTTTTATAAGGTTTTTGAAACTGTGCAGGGCACTTAAGCAGATGGGGTTACAAGTGAGCCGCACAGTTGTCGTCTCCCCAAACACATACACAAAGACATTCACCAGTATTTTATAATCAACACTTTTTACATTAATTTCCTCTAGCCATGCTCTTGCCTATAATGTTTTTGTCAAGGATACGGCGCTATGGAACACAAGCTACAGAAAATTCACAGCTTCAGAGTTCGCAGCTGTTTGTTTTGATTATCAAGGTAATATTTTTTCTACGTTTTGCCATCGGTCTACCCTCACATAGTTCATATAGGAGATGTGAGCTAATAGTACAATATGAGTGAGAAATAAAATGTTTTCAATTGTCACCTTCTAAAAGGAAAGGCACTTTCTTCTTGGAGACGTTTTTTTTCTATATGGCTTACTAAAAAACTTTTAAGGTGGTTTGGGCAGAGGCCTTATTTTATGCTGCTAAAACTGCATAAGCTAACACAATCTTATTTGAAAATAAACAAACAACACAATCAAAAAAGTTCAGAGTCCCATGATGTATATTAATGCACGTACCATAACCCTTTCTGTCCCGGACAACTAGCGATAATTTGCTTTCTTTCAGACTGTGCCTCTGAGAAAGAAACCGCATAAGATGGCGTCCGACTGTGAGAACAGGTTTACAAAATGGCGACCTTGGGAAGTTTGTGGCTTATAAACAACACAGGATCAAGCAAATGCTGCCTCAGTGTATTTCTAACATTAAAAAAGTGCTTTAAAGATGTATCTGCAACTGCAGATAGTGTTCCTGCAACTCTCCATTCCTTTTTTTTTTTTTAAATAAACTCAGCCTGATTTGTACCACATGACGGGCAGAATTCCTACCATCTGACGTGGAAACGCTACACGCAGGTTCTGTCCAAAGCCATTTGCAATAAAGGAAAGACATCTGGGATCTTCACCGGACTTTGAGTCAGGCTGCAATATGCAGTCTTGTATTTGTACAGTATTTCATACATTGGCAGAGCCCGCGCATGCAGTCCGGGGAGGTACATGGGGATACGTTGGTAAACTAAGGAGGGCTGTTGAGCATCAAAGTCTATGACTGGGTCTTAGTTACATGACACAGGGGCTTTTAGTGATGACTGGCTCAAGGGATAATGGCTCAAGGAGCTCCTTGTCTTCCCAGTCTCCTCTCATAGACCCATGTTCATTTCCTCTCCCACCGCATAATTTGCTTTTCCCTCATTTGCTCTATTTAGGTGCTCCCCCCATCCTTTTTGGATGAAGACTGTTAAGAGCAGTTATTTGAACAGACTAATTTACAGGAAGTCATAGAAGGGTCTGTACGCACAAAGCTGAGGATGTGGCAAATTACAGCAAGAGCGCAGGAACAAGAGGCTGGCGGGAGCGGAGGGGAATGTTCTTAAATTCACATCGCAGAACTACATTGTTAGCCTGAATTTCTTCCCTGCTTTTCCTCCTCTTTTCCTCTAGAAATAGAAGGTTAGGCCATTACAGAATTCAATTGGTTCCAGATGGACCCTTAACCCAGCTCCTCTAATAAAAACATTTTCCTGTTAAACAACCTGTGTCACATGGAACAGATGAAATTCATCTTTAGTATACCGCCACTGAAGCCTGGAAAGACAAACCTCAAGTATGAGTATCCCTATCACAAATGTAAAAGGGTAATGCAGCAATGATTTATCTCACGATTAGGCAGCACTAATTATAAAAGTAATGCTGTACTAGACATACACTACAAGCTTCTAAGAAAATTTATACATAATTATTACACCTATCTTTTTTAAAGGCAGTGTTCCATTTTTTCTTCTAAATTCTTCATAAAAATCAAAATGTAACACTTGACAATATGAATCCTAAATCATCTCTTTCATAGGCCACCACCATGTTTTACTTCTATTTTTAATACAGGAGTGAGAGGACCAGTTTTACTTGTGACCAAAATCTCCAAGTTTTCTCTTGAGCCCACATTCAACCCTTTTTGTACACTAGAACAAAACCCTTCTGTGTCCTCAATCAACATTTAAGGTAGATGAGAATAAGGCCGGACTGAGATCTCCCACTCAGCAGGTGGCAGGGTGCTCACCTGGCTCCCATCCTCTTTCCCAGCAACCTCCTTCTGCTGCACATGCCACCCAGAGTTCTGGCTGGCACAGGCATTTGTGTTGCCACGTAGTCACCATATACTTTATCCTTTACCAGCTGGATCTATTCCTCGATCAAGTTCACTGTGCCACTGTGCAAACAGCTGCGGCAACCCAAACGTGGGAGCCGGGCTCAACCCACCAGCAGCCAGGATGGATGTGCAGGCTGCTTAAGCTATGACTTTTTGTGAATAAACACTCACAGTCCCGCAGCCCATGCAGCCTGTCTGCCTCCCCAGTTCCTTTTCAAGTATGTTTATTCACACATCACCTTTGCAAGAAGTGCTGTGATCCCCAACGTGCAGCTATGGAACTGTCCTGCGGACACATTTTCAAAAACACCTTTCAAAGAGGCTTAAATTCTGAATGCCTACAATGCTTTCAAAATGAGCTTTTAATTGACTTAGATGCTTTTGGAATTATTTGCCTAAAATGCAATCAAGAAATGGGTTATAATGGGTTCTAGACTGGCATCATAACCAGCAAGCTGTCCTATCACTGTTGCTTTGTGTGTTTCCTTCCATTTTCCTGCGACAGAATTTGTCATGATTATGACCCCGATTATGCGTTCTGAAGTTGGCAGACTTAACATAAAACAACAGCCCCTCAGTGAAACCCATTCACAGAGGAATCTGTCTGGGCAAATGACAGAAAAAACGCTGTCCGCCTCAGAGTCCACCTGCCCTCCGCCGGCACAGTTTGGTTCTACTGTTATTTGGAACAAGCAAAAATCGAGCGGTTTTGTCCACTGTAGAAGCTCAAACTTTTAAAGAGGCTGGCTTAGTGTATTTCTCCCTCCATGTTTCCAGAGGGACGTGCGCTCGGGTCCATCGTGTATTTGATTTTTAGGTTCTTTGCTTTGAGAAAAGGGCAGAGCCTCTGTACTGCAGCACGGGGCACGCGTGAGGTGCCTCGGGGCGCGCAAGCAGCCGGCACACTGCGCCGCGCGCTGGCAGAGCTGTGAAAGCATGACAAAATGGTGCCTCCGCCCTTTCCTAACACCTCTTCGCCTCCCAAGACCACCGTGTGGCCAGACTATCCGCTCGGGCTGAGAGAGCCCCGCGCAGGATGGGCCTTCTTTCAGTCCGGACACGCTTACACAGCCCCGCTACCGGCGGGGCCGAGCCCGGGATGATGCTCCCTGCTTACAGCACCGCCGCTCTCACCCTGCACTGGAACCCCGACCCTCCTCCGCCTCCCTTCAGCTTCCTGGCCTCGCCAGCATCGAAGCATTACGTGTGTTTTCCTGGGCCGTTTTATAAAAACCGTGCAGAATTTGAAAGAAACTTAAAAAGCCACCGGTAGTCTATACAGAACTGTACCATATTATTGGGAGAACAAGTTGTCCTACAGAAGCTCGTTGGCACTATCATTATTGCACACGCCGGGATTTTCTATAAAGGCACATCCAAAACAAAAGACTGAGATAGCTCCCTTCGCTACAGCTGTCAAAGCTGACTTTAGGATTCTATACATTTCTTTTGAAGTTGATATGATCATCATTATGCAAATGCTTGGCTATTAGAAGCGAAGCACAATGCCTTAAATTCGTATCTGTATTTTAAAACGTGTTCATTCATCCTTTGACTCTTCATATATATATATATATGTATATACACACGTATACATACACAAGAGAGAGAGAATATATTTCTGTATCTGCTTTTATACCTAAGCATTACATGCTTTAAACTCGTGAGCATACTTTAACCTTATTGAGCAGTAATTAGAAGAAATAGCGTTAGTCATTCTTACACCAAAACATTTGATTTTTGATTCCCACGCATGGCACCTGAGTAGTTCTTATTTGTATAAAGCCGAATCTTAGTCATCTAAGAAAACCCAATACTCTGTTTCTGATGCAAAAAGTATTTTGTTTCACGGATACTCTGAAACATTCATTTAAAATCTACCATTTCATTTACAAGGAAATTCAAGCAAGCACGGTAATAAAGCTGCAAAAAAGCAGAAACATGGAATATTAAGTTGATTACAGATAAATACTTCACCTGTCTGGCAGTATTTGTTTATGTTTCCTCAATAGTAACACTCTTTATAAAACATAAAATCAGAAAGGTCAGTAAAATAGCGGATTCTACCAACCATGAAGAGCTAGATTCTTTTAGACAATCCACAGTCATCACATTACATACGTAAATTTCAAGGAGCCAATATCCAATTTTCTGTGGTTTCTTTCTTCCCACACATGTCACACGTCAAATTCGTTTTGACAACTAAACAATGTTTCCCTTATTTCATTATAATTCCCTTATCTAGAGTCAAAGCTTCATGACAATTTCACAGAAAGAAACATGAAAAGACTTTCTGGTAGATAGGTTCCTTATTTTAAAGATTTCTTACAAAGATATGTTGGTAAACAATCCAACTGCATGGGTTTTTAAAGGCAGTATCTAACTCTTACCCTACCTCACTCACAAATTCCATTATAGATCCAATTCTCATTATTAATATCCTATCTCCATTTAAGAAGACATATTATTCTTCAGTACCTCGTTTCTGTTTTATTTTTCTTGAAGCTGTAGCATCTGTGTAAATATTCTACCGACACCATATATATTTTTCATTTACTAAATGCAATAAAAAAAAACAGTTGTCATTTGTGTAAGATACATTCACTTGTGCTTTTTTTCAGTTGAGGTACAAATGTAATTTAACTCACTGTTAAAGCACATATACTTCAGAACAGGGATGCAGGCACTGATTACTAATGCACAACAACAACGTGAATTAGTTCTTAGCTGGCTTCCTATCACCTGGTGATCGCAGAAAACCAGAAAGCTCTCAAGAAGAATACTGCAAAAAGGAATTGGCAACAGCTATTGATTCTGGGACTGGTTTTCGTGCCAGACTGAATCCCAGCATGGCTCAGCAGGATTTGTTGTGGTTCCCAGAATGGACGCCCCACCTTGCATGGGCTGGTGAAGCCCATGAGCACTTCAGCCATTGCCCTCCGACTCCCCGTGTCCACTCCTGTGGAGGCAGATGCTTTAGGAGGGCTCTAGGAGGCAACTCCACAACTGAACAGATAGAGGAATTCAGACCTTCCCACAGTGGAGGAGCTCTGCATTCTTCCTTGCCCTTCAGAGCTCTATAGGGAAGGCTAGAACTGGCCAAATAATTCTCTTGGTACAGCAAAACTGCTACAAGGTAGATGGTAGGTAGACAAATGGCGAACTGCCAAGGTGGCAAACAGTAGGACAGAACTCAAGAGAACAGCCTTAGTAACTTTAACAATCTCAGCGGGTATACCCCTGATTTTAAGACACAAGTGAAAATGACATTGTTGGTGCTTCCTCACTGGCAAGCCATCCTGCTCACCATGCACTCTGAGACAGGCGGGAAGACTGCTTAATGAATCCCAAACACAGGGCAGGAAGGAGCCTTCTAAATCAAAACTAATTGCCTGCTATCACAAGCTACTTCATCACAGAATCTGGTTTATAAATTAATCATACTTTATCTTAGAAGTACCTTGGCATTTTTCTCCCATTTCTACTATAAAATTGCACTTCTGGCATCTCCCTCCTCCAATCCTTAAGATATCTTCTCATTTCTAGCCCAAATATATGCCTATTAAGACCAGGTGATAACAGAATTTGTTCTTGTGCCAATATTTTCCTTTCTCTTAAGCAGCTGTTTTGTCTGGCATTCACTTCTTGAACACACTTGTAAAGAGCAAGCAAGCTACTTTTCTGCTTGACTTTGCTAGGCTAAACAAATGAAGCTATTTCAATCTGCTCTGTGCAGAGAGGTTCATCCCATCATTAATCCTTGCAGCCTTTTCCTACACCTCTTCCTACTGGAACTGTATTACTGACACAGGGGCAAGAACAGCACGCAATAATTTAAATGACATGCAGCACTGTCATATGAGACCTTAGCAATTTGCTGTCCCTTTTGGGAATACTTCTTCAGGTGCATGTAACTACTGCTTTTTTTCAACCCACGTCACAGTGGTAGCTCACCCTCATTCAGCAATGTGCAAATATTTTCAGGTTCTTCTCTTTGTAGTCATTTCCAATTGATTAGCTCAGATCTTGCAAAAAACATTCTTACGACTAGTTTTTAAAAGAACAGCATCATCCTTCGCAGTATTAAATGCCTTCCCCCTTCAGTCACTCCTCAGTCACCAAATTTCTCCTTTATGAAGTTCATTTCTTTAAATAACAATGACTTCACAATTTTGGGCTTTGCGATAATTTAATTGTATTGTGCCTGCTTTTTATTCCTATGTTATTATATAACAATGATTCCGAAGCCGGCCTTTAAAATAACTCCAATCTACTTCCAGTCAAAATTTTCTACTTTTGGAACACATTTTTTGTAGAATTCTTCAGCCACCTTCCACAGTTTTCCTCTTACTTCCCCCATCCCCAGCCTTTCTGATTTTTCCTACATTACCCGTAAGAAATGATTTACTGAGGTCAGGTTTAAACAACAAATCCTTTATATGGAAAATTGAATATATGAAAGAGAAATGTGGCAAAATTTATCTTTGGTGTGTTATCCTATTATGCATCAATCCCCCGAGCTTTCTGTTTCCTTGTTTTTAATACTTTCTTTTAACTTTTGGTATAAAGCTCTGTATACTATTAAAGCTGGAGCAGCAGACAGCTATCTAGGGCCATCCTTATCACCATGCATTCCTCCTAAATAATGCTTTTATTCACCACCATATTTACCATTTTAATGATCTATTAAAAATAAAAAGGAACTAGAGCAAACAGTTTCATGTACCAGGTGCTTGGGTTTTTGGTAGGAGTTGTCTGGTTGTTTTTCTCTGCTACTTCTCCCCTACCAGGTTGAAGTATATTATGCTTATTTTTCATCTTGGCTTTACTAAGATTGTATTTTTATACTTTTCAGTCTCGTTAAGAACTGTGTTACTTCATTGACACCCTCCCTCTTCATCCCCTCCAGCTGTTTTGGCCCAAACTAGATTATCCTCAGTCGAAACCTCATTTGTATTAAAGGCAAGTCCCACTTTCTCTCACCGGCTTTTCTTTAAAAACACCAGTAAGGAACTATTTACATTCTGTTTCTTTCCCATATTAAGCCATCTTGACTTCGGCACTTTTCCTAGGCAATTTTCCTACCCATGACAGATCTCTTCCTCTGTTCATCAGCTTCTCGCCTAATTTCTAGTGAGATTTTTACTCTTAATACTCTTTTAGGTGGCTGCCCAGATTAACATAACAACATTAGCCCTCAAAACCTTACAAATTTATTCCCTCTTACTTAAACGTAAATTTCAAACACTTTTTAAACCAAAAGTAGACAGCTAATCCAGAACCTGCATTCTGCAGTACGACTCCACTGAATAGCTCTCTGCTTCCATTAATTTCTTTCAAGAATAGATCGTTATACTTCTTCTTGATTTGAAATTAGTCAAAGAATCAACCAAGCCAAGGCTTTGCTCTTTGAACAGCTTTCATTATGTGCTTACTGCTTACCAGAAATCACACGTAACATAGTATCACCTTTTATTCCTCCTGTACCGACTTGAGGAAGTCATTCTCGCACTGAGTTAAAATTGGATCCCACCACCAATTTCTCAGTTTTTCACCCATTTTTTTATGTGGGACATTAAACCTTTCTACAATGACACAGTTCTCAGAGTGTTCAGTCAAACTATTTTACAAAGTTCTTTACTCACAATCAAAACTTAGCCTGTATAGCTCACTGCTGGTACTTTTCCATCACGTCATTGTTCAGCCCAAACTGAGCCATTTTAGTTCCAAAACACTTCTTTTAGCCATTCTGTTCTTTCAGAGATTCATCACCACAGAAAATCACCTACCACTTATATTTCTATCCTTCCTATATAAAGCATACTCTTTGACATACATGTTTCAGATGTTGCTTACCCACCTTGCGTTTGGAATCCCTACCGTACCTGGTGTGCAGTCCGTGCTGTTCGCTGTATCGACGAGGTCCTCGGCATTCCGTAGCCCATAAACATTTCAGATGTTCCTCAAATAGTCTGCTGTTTTTCTAATCAGATGAGTTATCTCAACTACCTTGCTGCACACCTGACCATGGTTATCGCTGCCATTACGCCTTTACTGATCAATGTGTTTAACAAGGCCACACACAGAGCTAGGGGCTCTGTCAAAAGTTCTTCTGAAGTTTCATTTCCTTGTAATGATAGATTAGTATACTTTTCATCTCCTTACTTTTATCCTTTAAATGGAAACTATTTTAAACCATTATCAATAGTTCTTTATATTAACAAACTCAGGTCAACTGCCATAGGTGTCACAGAGGTTTTCTTTGAATCATTTCCCTTTGCTAACAGTCATTATCACACTTGAAAAGCAAGCAACAGTACGGCTGATAATGACGATGAGTTGAGAGCCTGAGCACTGACAGTAACGCAGCCAGTCCCTACTGATGGCAATGGCATCAAGATTTCATTGCTACTGGTGGTGCAGTGGAGCATTAGACCTATCACAAGGGTCAGTGTTTGATATTAATGTATTACTGCTTTAGCTGGTATCTGGTGGATCCCAATAATTGTGCGATTAAGTCCACCTTTGGAAATTCTCTTGGTATTTTAAGTATTACTTAAACAGAAGTTCCTAGTAGGATCTCATAAAGTTGATTTGGGAAGAAGAGATTGGACCAAAGAATAGGGTACAAACAAAACACTTTCATTATGGAATGTATACTAATTATCTTTCCCAGTGGAGACTGGAAAAAGAGCAGAACTGATGAGCAATTTTATACCTGCTCTCTATTTGACACTAGTTTATCACTATATGATAGAACTATTTCGTTTTGAAGCATGGTGTTTCTTGGGAAGTAAAAGCAGCATAGTTACAGCAAAGGCTAAGGGCTGGGGTTTTTGAACAAGTCTCCTTTTTCTGTGATGTTTCATGACCCTTTTACCTTGAAGGACCCCATCAAATGACTCAAGCTGTCAAGGGTATGCTATAAAGTTTGATTCTTACACACATACAAAAAAAAAGTAAAGAAAGAGAGTTAATTGCAGGCTGCATGTCTTTCAGGAAGCTGATCTATCTCTGGGTTACAAATACGAAGCACTACTTTCTGCATGACGGTTTCTGGAGATGAGCAAAGGTGTTAAAAGGAAGTCTCGTTAGAAAGACATCATTGAACGTCTCAAGCAAAATAATATGTTTAAAACCATGCAGGTTTAAGAGAGAAAAATCTGCAATATTTACTGTTCTGCCCTGTGACAGGTGTTCATCCTCATGCATGAAACCACACAAAAGAAAGGGATGGGAAAAGACACAGCCAGCTTCCTGCTTTGTTCTGCTCCGACATCTCTGTCTTTCTGCCTGACCCAAACTCATATGGCTATCTGACAAAAATTAAGGGAACATTCGAAAAGTAATTAAATAAGAGAATTAAATTAAGAGTAATTACAAATTCTCCAGTATTTCAAAAGTTGATTTTAAATACTAACTTCTGTTTTTATAAAGAGACTTCTGTCTCCATTGATTACTGTGTAGTTTCAAAAGCATTCAGCATACAGATATCATTTCAACCACTGCTCATATTTACTGCAGCTTAGAAGCAGATGTGTTTTACAAACAACTCTTTGAAACTGCAGAGAGAATTAAAAATGAATGTAGGTGCCCAAAAATGAAGTTAAGCAAAAGAAAAAGAACATAGCTCTGGACTTAAAGCTCTTGTCTGCTTTAAGTCTTACTCATAAGGCAGTGCCCTGAGTGTCAAATCGTTCCTTTGGCACTCCAGTGAAAAACATGCTCGGTCCTGACTATCGACAGAGGCTGCCCGGTATGTCCTGCAGGAACACAGTACATGTAAATGCAATTAGGGAACAGCAACCACCTGGCAAATGGGAAAAAAATAAATAAATAAAAAACACCAAAGGGACCAAAATGCTCGCCAAAGCCCTGGTAATAATAAGTTGGTGTGATTATACATTCAAATGCGTCCCATCTGCAAGTAGTTTCGTCTTCCTACTCATTTTGCATTTAATGTCAAGTCTCATATTAACTGTATAGCACCAAGATGCCATAGAGTAAAATTGCCACTGCGAGTGCGTAGCAAATAAGGAAGAAATCAGGTTGCTGCCTCCCCAGAATATTCTCAGCTAGAAAAGCTTTGCTACCACCCCTTCCCAGGCAACATAAGGGATTATTTTTCCATCAGGTAGTCATGTTCTGTAATGCATTCCTGAAATTGATTGTATTGCACTAGATGGCCAGAAGATTGCTTACACCACCATACTTAGCACATATTGCTATTATTGTATCTCAGAGAAGTTTTGCTTTAGTCTGATTGCCAGTGATTACCATTGGCATTTTTAGGCTACTGACTGGTTTTCTGACAACGTCATTCCACAGAAGCAGCATCCAACTGCAAAACGTCTTACTTGCTTATAAGATAAGGTCACAGATGAGAAGGAACTGGGTGTTTCAGACTTTCTGTATGAGACCCCTTTAATAATCTCAAACCTTTGAGGACAAACTGCATCCCAGAGAAATGACATCACATTTGTGTCTTTTTTAAATGATTTAAAACCCTTTTACTTAAGCATATTTACTTTTTCACCACTCAACAGAATAGCTACGAAATGTTGAGAAAACATAGTGTTTGTGTAAGATATACAAAAAACTACTGCTTAAAGCTTTTTCAAGTTGTATCAATTCAGAAGCATTAATTTATTTATTTCAAGTATAATGGCCCCCCTCTCTAATAACCACATCTACAAACATAGAAACTGAGCACAAAGAAACCCAAACAGACTGAGGGCAGTCAACTTTTTTACTGCTCATCCACTGGTGCTGGCTTATTTTCTATTATTCTTCATCTGAGAATGGTTTGAAAATGAGAGAAGCTTGACTCTGAGAGAGTCATTGCAATTTATACAAGGATGATATTGTCACTGTTTTTAGTAACAAATGTTAAGGAAGGTTGGAATAACTTCTTAGTTGTCTGTTGACAGTCCTTTTCCTAAAGCTAACATCTTGTCAGGATGAAAGAGAAGCACTGAGGAGAGAAGGGTCTTGCAACAACCTGCACTTGTACTTTTCATCAAGCAAAACACATGTCCTGTGCAAACAAACCCAACAGAAACATTCTAAAACTGGGGGGCAGAGAAAAGAGGAAGTTTTCCTTGAAACACACGTGGAAGCTCCCAGAGAGTGTTCTCCAAAGGAAATACTGCTTTAACTCCACAATATGGTATCACGCGGCATTAGTTGTGCTACTTCCTGCAAGTAACCAAAATAGAAAAGAATTGGAGATCTCTACATCCAGATCACATCGCAGACTAAAGCAGTCACATATTCGTACAATCCAGAACAGTACTGCCATCCACTCGCATGCACTGATCGAAACAGCTGTAAACTGTGAACACAGCTTTGACCAAAACTTTAGATGAGATGAAACAAGTATTTAACCAAAAGAACTGCACACAGCTCGGGTGATTTTAGCTGCTTTCTCTGGAAGTGCAGTTTTGTTCCTAATGTTACCTTGAAAACATATGAAAGGAAATAATGCCAAAACGTCTTTGCTCTAGATTTTGTAACGGTAAGTGAACCTACTGACTTTTTGTTGTTCAGACCATGCAGGGGTCAAAAGCTTCCTTTCACGTACAAACAGGCAATGCCAGCCTGCGTGTCCTTGGTCAAATGGTTATACATGCACCGCAAACAGAACCATTAATCAGGAAGTTGCATTAGTGCTGCTGCAGCAAGTTGTTGAAACACGGCATAAAACAGACCAAAGTTTCTTTTCTATGGTGTTTTTCATACCCATAGTATTACAAAGCCATTAAATACTTGCAATAGCAGGAGTACCCACGTGGATGATAGCTCACACGCAGCTTAGGCAATTAGAAGCTGTTTTATTTGGAAAGAATGCATTAATATTGGCCAGGACAGCATAAGGATAAGACATCGTGTTACCTGCTGTGAGACTGACCCTGATAAGGAGATTATATAAGCTTGGCAATATGATAAGCCTCTGTGTACTGAATAATTTCAGAAGCTTGGGAAGACTGAAAGCGTTGATACTGTACCGAGTAGCAAAGAATGCACAGATCCCCAAGCCAGGGCTGAACATGCTACCTGCAGAGCTAGGAGCAGAATAATCACATCAGTGTAACGCTGTACCACGGTTAATTACCCTTTTTGAAATTCACTGTAATCATTCAGAAGAAGGAAAAACAACAAACAGAATCAACAAGCAATGGAAAAAAAATAATATTTTTTTTAAAAAAAACATGAACCAAATGTACTGACAAAAAGCAGAACACCCACCCTGATCATTCAGCAATAATTTATCTGAAAATTCCTCCTGCACACTTATAACTTTACTTGATTTATTCAATTTTGTGAACAGAATAAAGGACTGGTAAGGCAGACACATCAGGATATTATTTTAGAAAGCCACGTACAAATGGCAGAATCAGCATCAGTGATTTGTGACTACTATTGAAGAAATTAGAAATAATTGCAACCTTTCATTACAAAACCTGTCATTTGGTATCTGCAAGCAATTTGGTGTAAAACTAATCTTGACGACTGAGTCATTGCCAAACCTAATAATTTGCTGCATAAACTTTAAACCATGTAATTGCTCAAGGTGAACGCAAGAATCTCTAGCATTAACTGTTACTATATCAAGCCCCAGTCGCACAGTTCTCGATTCAAAGAAATTGAGACTATAGGATCAGGCCCTTAATTAGTTTTTCTCTTTGAACATGATGTTGGTTAATATAAACTTAAACTTCATGAAAAAAAAAAAATCATCAGTGAAAGATACAGCAGCACTTCCATCCAGCAGGAATATTTTGGATTACTCACACGAACCACTGACTGCACAAACATTGCCCTGACTGGGTTTCAGGCTTCTGAAAACATAAACTGCATTCATTAAAACAACAACAAAAAAATACATAACTGCACAAAGTGAAAAATCCATTACTATTTATCACCAATCAAATTAAGACCAACAGGGTTTTTTCTCAATGCACGGAAGGTGAACTAAGCATCCTTGCCACACCACACGTCAGAGCCATGCCTGCATTGCACACCCTACTTCCATTTCTGAGCAGCTGGCTAGCTGTAACAGTTTGCTATAGCAAAGACCAACCTCTTATTTTATATATTTCCCCTAGAAGAGTTCCTATCCAATTTGCAACATTTTTTTTGCCATTTTGTTAAGATTATTTTATATCATAAGGTATCAGAGGTCTGCTCCCGCACCAACTGACCCTGCACCAGTTTACTGTAAAGCTGATATGAAACTAGCGTTTGCAAGTACTGTCACTGAAACGATTTCAGAAGGCTCCATTTGCAGCCTAGTTTGTTTTGCTGCCTACCACTGTTATAAAACAATCTCCACATGCATGTATTTGTATCATAGCTACATGTAGGAACCCTTTTTTCTTTAATTTTGATTCAAGGATTTGGAGAGCAGGATAGCTTGGCAAGGAATTTAAGATGCTCCCACAACATGTGAAAATAAAGTTCAAGTCACAGCACAGTGCAAAGCATGATCGGAGAGAAAAAGAAAGAACTCTGTCCTACAATGTGTTGAAAGCTTCCCAAATGGTGAGAAATATTTCAGAAAGTTTATTTTAGGTAAAAGAAAGCTTCTCAAGAACGTGGTAACGTAGGATTAGACATTACAAAAGGTGCTTTCTGAAGCGAAGTGGAATTATTTTCCTGCTACACGTCTTTTCAACGTATGCAACTTCTCTCGGAAAAAGATAGTAGGGAATGTCACCTAATGGACAGCACATACGTACGCATGAATGTAAATTTGATTTTCTAGGAAAAGGCAAAGTTAGGAATATTTTAGAAATATGTTCCTTTAAACTATACAATCGCTACATGAAACTAAAAAAGACAAAAACCTTCCTCCTTAGTGTAAAGTACTGAGTCAAAATATAGTAAGTCTGCAAACAAGAAGTATCAAGATTCCTTACAAGCCTTTTTTCCTCCACATTTCAAGAAGCCTTAAAAGATGAAATATTACAACTCACTCCATCAGTTTTACCCTACATCAAGTAGCTGTATCCTGAGGACTAAATATGTCCTGTGAACTTAAGCTTTAAGATCTCAGAGGCTAACCAGAGCTGTTCCTCCTCCTTTCCTCCACCCCAGCTTGAGCACAGCTCCCCAGAAGCATGGCTGAAGCCTGTGGTGGAAGAAGTTTCAGGTGGAGCCCTCCCTTTGCCGTTTCCCAGCACACGGCTCTTTAGCATCCCAGCACTCAGTACTCCATCTGCTTTCAGTCCCAACTGAGACACTGAGCTCTTCACCACGAGTTCAGTAACAGACCCGAGATCTGCAGGCCATCCGGCGCCCTACGCTGCTGTGGCTGAGCCCCAGCCCTTCGGACTGCGCAACGCACACCTCCTTCTGCCACTCCAAAAGAGAGGGATGCAAAGTAATTCACCTGCACAGAGTGCTTCATCACTTCAACGTGTGGAGGGGTGAACAAACCATTCCATACGGACGTTGGTCGTGGTGTATGCCTACATGCGTGCCACGAGGATCGTTTCCTCAGCACACCTGACTTCCACTCGCTGCCGCAGTTTTACCTACAGAAGCTTGAGCCTACATCTGCTTCATAGATCATCATCACTTCTGCTTGCATCTTTCACTAGAGTGGGGACAACCAGGAAAGAGAAGACAGAGGAGACTGCAAGAACCCTCTCTTTAGCTGATGCCATTACAATGTGGAAGCTCAGCAGCAGGTGCAGTCAGCTAACAAGGATGCAAGATCTTTTACAATGAGCCTGCAGCACGGTACTGGAGAAAACGTGTGCCTACGTGGCAATGAAGCCACCTGTTAGTCCAAGGGACAGAATTTACAAAGTGTTTCTGAAGGAATAACTGGAAAATTAATTTGGCCGTGATGTTGTGAAGCAAAACTTACAAGACAAACAGACGGTTTGATTTTTTTTTTTTCAGTGAGCTGAAAAATAAAATTAAATCTAGGATTTTCTTTTTTATTACTTCTACGAGCCTTCCAGAGACTATAAATAACAGAGCTATAGCAGCTACAATTAAGACCTAAGGCCCCGGAGGAAAAAGGAGCAATTTTTATGTACTGAAGCAGCCCCAAGATTCAACTGAAACAGGTAAAAGATTTGATTTCTCTCAAGCGTTTTCAGAGCAAGTGACCTCTGTGTACAGCCACGCACCAACCATAAGTTAGCCGTCCTAATGCAAACAAGTTGCTTATTTATCTACTGTAGTGAATACCTGAGCTTGCACGGTAAAATAGTAAGGGGGAAAAATGTCAAGTATGATTAAAAAAAGATATTTATTTTGTTTTAGTGTTTGTTAGAGCTCATCAAAAGCACCTTCAATAAATTTCACTTAAAAGTGAAAGACTTCCACCATTTTTCCCTTTATTATGATGGCTAAAGTATTCCAATATGACGTTTTGGAACAACAAAAATAACAGTATGGAACTTGGCTTTTATCTAATCAATGCTATTCAAAGAAATTATCTTACCCACTGAACACCGTGGTGTGAATGAAACAGGCTCAGTGTGGAAGGTCTGGATCATGTGAGCAGCAATAAAGCATTGCTTCTTTATGAGGCAAGAAAATATATATAAAGGTAAAAAGGGATTTTTTTAAAAAATGGAAAAATCAGTAAATGCCACATGAAGTTTGCCCATTTCTTCCCTAAGCTTGCCATGCTGTAATCAGGTTTCAAGTTCAGTTAGATTCTTCCTGTTCCCTCATCTGTGCTTTAAGCATGCTGTTTGTGCTAGGTCAGTACGAGTGGACCCTGGCTCTCTAGTCCCCAGGACAGGATGGCTGTTCACTAACATATATGTAAAAATAGCTTCATTTGGGGCAAAGTTCCTCTTTGTGCTCCTGGAGATGAAATGGCTAATAGATTCTGGATGGTCAACCACAGCGACGTGAATTCTACTTCAGTCAGAACTGGCACGTGTCCACGCTGCAGTTCAGTGAAGGAAATCCTCTTTCACTCACCAACACAACTACTCCACTAATTCATTGCATTGTATGCGGCACCAAAAGCTGAGATGCCACGTCAAATGCGTCTTCACTGTTACGAGGTAAGGAGGACAAAAAGCTTGGGAAGCATTCTGCATACGTAGGAAGAGAAAGACTTGCGAAGAGGAAGGTGGTCTTCTGTACTCAAAACTGCTACGGTTCCTTCTGCGAAGGAAGGAGCACTGCCGATGAACTTGGCACTTCAGTTGCCAACGCCAGCATACACAGAAACAGGCTTCAAAGTTTTTATGGAACTTCAGAGCCGCAAGAAAAAGATAAAAAAAAAACAAAAAAACAAACAAAAACAAAACAAAAACAAAACAAACCAAAATTTCTTGCATCTGGGCAAGATTTTATTTGTGCAGCTTAAGATTCTGTTGAAATAGTATACAGAAAGCAAAAGTCCAGATAGTAAAAGGAGCCTCAAAATATCTATTATACAAATATTGAAGTTATTCAACCTAAACTCCTGGAAGTCCACTATAATTGCTTCTTTTCTATCTGGCATTGCACTTCAACTGCTGAATTCCTTAGCCTCCGAGAGCAGACTTATAGAGCTGCTGTACTGTTTGATTTGGCACTATTCAGAGGCCTTGGCAGAGGATCAAATAGAGGGCACAGAAGAGCAGGAAAAGCCTTAAGAAACTGTCTGGGCTGCTGCCGTTACTGCCTCCATAGAGAGCAAAGTTACTGGTAAGCACAAAGCAGCTGTATGTATTACTCTTGCTTAATTTTATACTGTTTTATTACATATCTTGACAAAATAAACACCAGCATTTCTTCAATGGGGACTAATTTGTGTCTAGCTTAAATCACAGCTCTTAACTCCCCAACAGGTAGAAAAATTATTTTTTCCTTTTTGCAATATTCTGGAATTCATGAGTCACTGATGTTGCGTAGTAACTGAAATCTCATGACAAAACTGTTACAAAAGGCAACAGGAAGGAAACGGGACAATTTAAAAATACTTTAAAAAGCCACTGAAATTATAAAAAGATTAAGACTAGAAGATTTAAAACATTACATCTATAAAGATGCAAGAGGCATAAATCTGCAATTTTGCAACAGGGTTTAGATGAAGAGCAGTGTTTTGAAGTTCAGGAGGACCCAGTAACAACTTGGAGAGTCCCGAAACGCTGCCAAGAAAATTCTGCTCATGTCAAGTACCTGGGAGACTGGGGGAGGATGTCCAAGTAACCCAGCAGAAAATAATCCTGAGATCCTACCACATGACTGGAAATTCACGGAAAAGCATTGCACGTAAACAGGAATCCCCCAGTACTGATACCGTTACAAAGGCGTTTACATACAGCTCTTAACTCCTGGTAAGCTCAGGTGGCAGGGCCGAGGGAAGGCAGCAGAGCCGCTTGCCAGCAGCCTGCTCCTCTGCCTTCCAGCAGGCGCTCCAGACAAGGCAGACAACGTGTAGCTGCATCTTCCCCCCCGCTGCCCGCAGGAACCCTCGCAAACCTGCATGGCCCTAAGACGCCTCCACTTCTGCTGAGCATTTCTCCAGCAGGAACTGGGAGGAGAAAGAGAAGGCTGCAGACGGCGAGGGGAATTAATGCTTCAAGCACTTTAACTCCTATACTCCTATTCAGCTTTCTACTTGGAGAGCTGCCAGGTTACCAGGGAAGCAAGTCATACAGAGCAGCTGTTGCCCAGTTATGATCTTCTCTCTCCCCAGGCTTCCTCCACGTACAATGCTGCAGATCCTTGTCCGCAAGCTGGAGCTCCTTAGGAACCCCAGAGCAGAAAGAGAGAGAGTCAGAGCTCTTTGCCTGGGTACGGCTCTGGCTGTGTTTCCTCTCCCCTCTGCACTGCAAGGGGAAAAAAACATATGATGCTCTGGACTGTTTGGCAATGTTGGGTAGTGCCCCCAAGGGAACAGGCAGCAGGGATGAAAATATGCTTTGAAAACAAGCAAAATAAGCTTTTCTAGTTTGTGCAAAATATGCACAGCCTCATCGAGCTTACCAGTTATAAGTCGGATGATTCTCAGCCACCAGATACAGAGCCGGATATAGAGCTCTGTAAAGCCGGCATCACACTCCGTCACAAAGCTCAACATGAGCCTCATGCACATGAAAGTACACTTCTCACCGAGGACTACATAAAAGCCATCCCACTGCCTTCCTCATTTTCCAAGATTTGGAGATGACTTCTCCCTTCTTCCCCACCTGACAGCCTCCAGGTGCCCTGCATGCAGACCTTCTACCTGGGCCAGCGTGAACACAGAAAAGAACATTTCAGTATCTTTGTGCCATGCCTTTACCATCATTTATGGTGAAATATGATCGGATTTGCCACATTACAGAAACTGAAGTGAAGCTTCCTCAACTTACATGTTTTGTCTCATGTCCCATTTACATTAGGAAAGCAAGCCTGAAGGCACTACTTCTAAATACCCTACTTGTATATGTACTTGTTTAATACCTGTGTACTGAACTGAAGATCTCTTTCTATGACATACACATTTTATATACTTTTTTAAAATGCATGTATGCTTTACTATACTGCTTTAACACGTATTCTTGTGATAGTTCAAAAAAAAAGAACGTGTTCACTAGAGACTAATATTTTCTATATTTTTCACTGATTTCCTTCAAACTTCCTTTCAGAGTGCACTTTATGATTGCTGGTTTACTGGTCTAAAGTAGAACTATCCAAGTGAGCAGCATCCAAGAGCGATGCATGTCTGTGCACTTGCTGTAGACAAAGAAAAAAAAAATTAAATCACTAAGTGGCCAAATTCCAGTTACAGTTACAGAGTTACAGTCCCTTAATGAAATTACATCTTAATGAAATTGACCTACTTATACATTAATGCTACTGTACCTAAAATATAACATAGATGGAAACATATTCTTTGTCATTTTATCTGCAATTTGCAATATTGATTTTAACCCCAGATCAGACCTTGATCTAACTAAGTGCACTGTGAATCCAAAAATGCTGACCTCCAGACCAAACATGTGTTCTTTATTACAGGCGCAAGCAGACGGCCTCACATTTGGGTGACGGATGTGAGCCCAGTCTCAGTTCACACTGGTTCAAAGAGTAATTCTGCCACATGCAACTTTATTGCCCTGAAAGCTATAGCAGAGTGCTCACTGGTAAAAAGTGATGCCTCCTCATTCTCGGTGATGCCAAGAACCACTGGGGTATTAGCCCTGTGAAATAAGAAAGAAAGAAAAACCAAAAACAAACAAAAGCTACCCCAGAAGTTAGGGTGCTAGCTTATAAAGAAACAAACAAACAAGTATTCTTTATACCAATGCCAGTTAAGGGGGAAGAGCTCTTTTAAAACACGCTGAAGCATTCCGCCTCCCATCACCATATTCTCTTACCCGGATTTAGACGTTCTCGAAAGATTCATCCACTGCAAGCAGAAGCATAAGGCAATTCCTCAGATCGATAATGCTGATCCTCCCTAGAGTAAATGAAACCTGGATCTCCAACAGCTACTCAGGTGCCCATTTCCCCCTGGTTTTACCGGGCACATAAATGCCTTTGAACCAATTCAAGGCTTCACCACCCCTGTTCCTCCCAGTAACTGAAAGCAACCAAAGGTAAGATTGGCTCCCAGTTTCAGAGAAGGAACTACTAAAAAACACTGAGTCTTTTCAAATTGCACACAGTTACCTAAGTAACTCTGAGGTCTTGGGCCTCAGGGACAATCTTAGGAACATGGACATGGGTAAGCCCCATACAGCATTATAGGCTTGCAACCTCTAGCAAAAGAGATTTTAAAAATCAGAAAACTAGGAATTCATAAAAAGGAAACTGTGATTCCAATTCTCCTACAAGGAGAGGAGACAGGTTCACTAATTCTCCTTTACATCTTTCAAAAAAAGATCTCTTAGGAATGACCAGACTTGATGACTGAACTACTCCGTCCTTAAGGAGAGGACTCCACATCTAAACCTTGGAGCAAATCAAATCTAGCGGACATCTTTAATCCAAGACAGTCTCTCTACATGACTGGAAAGACAGATTCTCTTTAGGCTGATCTTCTACTTAGTCTCACAGGCAGTTCTGAATGCTCATCCCTCTTTCTTCCTGAAGGCATGACAAAAGGAACAGTATTGTCTCAGTACTCTCAGTGTACTCTCATGCACTGTCTGTTATTTTACATGAAATGGTTGAAATGAAATAGCAGATAGCAGAGGAAAATAGGAAGCAGAGTCACGTCTTCTGTGGTTCTATTATCCCCATGTTTAAAAAAGGAAATTCATAGGAAAAGTCTAAAATGTAGTCAAATTCACATTTACTAGTGGCTCAACTGATTTACTGGAGAGGAAACAGCATGGCACGCGAGGAACTGGGTTAGGACTGTTTGCTGAACTGCCCACAATTCCAAATTGTAAAGAAAAATACAAAACACGACTGCAGCAAACTGAAGAGCATTACCCAACTCACTAACAACTGCAGAGGACGCATTTATGCAGAAGACATGAAATTAATTCATTGGATGTCCCTAGACTCTACTGCACAGCAACACACTTAGCAGAAACTTCCCAAATGTCAGACATGAAAGAGCACAATCATTTTTGACTTAGCATATGACCTTCGATCAGTCATTTTCTCCTTGGCCCACTATCTCTGTGTTTTGTTTACCTGCACATTATAGCGTTGCGTAGAACTAACATAGGTTAAGTGAGTTCAGGTGCTGGAAGTAGCTCAGTGCTCATTACGGATGGGAGTGCTTTGCTTTGGGTGTCTGAGCTCAGGAGATGGTGCTAGAAAAGGAAACTGCTTTATATTTCGCACTACAAAAGACAGTGAGAATATAGAATCCTAAACCCTTCAACTACCTTTGTATGCCCCAGTAAGTCTTCAGGATAAGATTCTGGAATAAAGACTTGAAGTTTCCATTCAGTAAATGATTTTAAAACGTTGAACACAGAGAATGCTACAGAAGAATAAAAAGGGGAAAAAGGAAAAGATGAAAATACCATAGCAAAACGTTATGACCATCGCATAGCAATTTCCCTGGTTTGGTAACTGTTCATTTAATGCCAAAGTAACGCCTTTATTTTTGAACACAGCAGATCTTGGGAATGTACCCTTGAAGACTATGATACTAATTTTTAAAGATTTTAACAGATTAGTGAATTCTTATCTTTAATAACACAAAATAGACTCATCCCCGAAGTAAGTGAAAAAAATGCCACAAAAATCAAAGGAGATGGTCTAACTAGCAAAACACAACATTCTGACGAGATGGCAATCAAGAGGATTTGAGGAGATCTGCACCAAATATGGCAGTCCTAAACAAGTCACCACATGTTTTTTTCCAAAAAGCAGCCAATAAAAGCAAAATTGTATTCCTGCCAGTGCACAGAAGCAAAAGAACCTTCTCTCCTGTTTTAATAGCAGTATCTACAGATGAGAAAGCTCCAACCAGAAAGGCTACATTCTGACAGAAACCACGGCAAGGTAATACAGCTCCTGTAAATATCTCCAAAACACGTGCTTATCACCTTGCGCCAACAGCTTCTCTGAAAACCCCAGATCTACGGGGAAAAAATATTTAAAATATTAAACACAGTCTGCGAGAGAAGGCAGCAAAAAAATACACGGCAGTGTACTTTAGCTATTTCAGGAACATATATTATATGTGCCTTTCAGATCAGCATCATGGTAGCCTTACGTAAAACACGCCAATCTTGAGTGAGATTGTCAAGTCCTCCTTTTCCTCAACACTTAAACCCTCACAGAAGAAAAGAGTTGTTGCATGCAGTAAAGTAGAAGTATGTGAACCTCAATATCATTTTATATTCGCAGCGAGCACTGCTTTAAATTATTTTACTAACATGATAGATCGTTTCTTTTTACATCTGTTTATCTGTCCTTAGCCTGAGAGTCTTGTAAGGCACAGGCAGGAGCTTTTTGGAAAGCATCCAACCGTCCCCATCGAAATAATGACTTTTGCTTAATGAGAATTAATTCAATTACAACAAAGCACAGCAAACAACAGAGATGCTCTGGCTTGATTTTACAGAGATGAGTTGTAGGGAAACTCTGAAGTAAATGATAACGCCAAAGGAAAAATTCTTCACTGTTGTCAAACTGTTCGGAAAGCGTTAACATGGTTCATTCATTTTCAGCTGCAATACCATGTTGAAAACATACTTTTGCTGGTCTGCAGTTGATTGATGTACATTACTCATATCAGGCTAATGGCACTTTATTTTCCAACAGTAGCAAGTAATGAGTGACCTTGAGTGCATATTGTTTTGCTGAAAGGTTTTGTTGCTCCGTGTACTCTATGAGCACCCCCAAGGAAATGAGGGCCCTGTATTGGTGTTTTTCAGCAAACCTCATTTCTTTCATGGCTTTCTGTAAAAGAATTTGATACAGGGATAGAAGCTAACCTCAGTGAGTAAATGAAATATTGATCCACGCTACTCTGGCCTTGCCTTCACCTTGTCCCAGGGCTGTGAGTTACTGACTTTTCCGTTTTGGCTGTAATAGGAATTATTACAACAGGCCTGTGCGAGTAATTACTTGGCATGGCAAAAAGGAGGGTCCATCATATATTTCTGTAGAGACGTTAGTTTCCATCAGCCCAGCAGTCTGCTTTTTTGGCCCTGTCTTTCCTACTCTCGATTCAATTCTTTTAACCATCATTAATCAAGTTCCTTGTCGTTAGAAGTTTATCAAAAGTATTAAGTGAGCAAGGTTGCATGGCCTCCTTAAAAAAAAAGAAAAAGAAAAAAAAGTGAAGAAAAAGAAGCACCAATGCAGGGCAGTAAATTTCAAAATATGGAAGGCTGGCTCCGTGATATATATGAGTGTCTCTTTAGCTGGAATGAGCAGTTTGTTTTTGTGATAGATATTGTAGTTTGAGCCGTGATAGAATCCTTCTCAAGTTTATATGTCATAGACTATCGTTTATGAGAGACCATGTGTTTCTAAATGGTGAAGGTCATGGCTGATGGCAAAAGTAAAAGCAGTGGTGATTCATTAAAAATAGTTAATAGGGCCCGCCGTTGACAGGGATAAATAGCAACACGCTGATTTTTCAACCCACAAGCAACTAGTTCAGGCAATGTTTCTTCTGTGTTTTCCACCACTCCTGATTGCCAGACAGCTGTGAACATACATAGAGACATAAGCAAGATTGCTTCCCCTCTGTTAATAATAGATGCAGGATGGGTTCCCAGTGTGAATGACATTCCTAGATACAGATTTTCCAGTCGGCAGCTTGGGCAGACTGACTAACATTCACTTCGCAGTGATTTGTTAGCTAATAATCAAGTTCAGACTGTACGGTGAGCTCTTAGGGACAAAAACACATTTGCTAACTATACTGCTGGGATCCCAGCCTTCAGTTTCAACAGCAACCAAAGCCCTGGTAGAGCCTCACATCCTTGGAAGCTTTGCAGGCATAAAGGATGCTGAGATGGGACCTCGCAGCACTGGCACGGCTCAAACACTAATCATCTTTATTGTACACTTGATCAGAAAACTCTAACTTCCTTAAACTATTTCTGTTCTTTTTAGAAAAGATAGTCTTAAAATGTAGTTACAAATAAAAGATGGGTTGTGGGGGTGCTGTTCCTTTTTTTTTTTTTCCCAAATAAATCATTTTTTTTTAAACACAGACATCATTAAAAGGAAGTTTTAGTCCACTTATCAAAGTTTACAAATATAGTTTGCCAAACTGATTTGGCACTGCATTTGAAAAGTCTGTTAAATGTTCACGTCTGGTTGGTTTTATTTTTGTTTGTTTTTTTAATGCCGAAGGCTTTACTACTATTACATAGTCATTATTTATACTGGGGGAAACCAAAACCAAAACAAGGCAGAGCAATGATTCAGAGCCTCCAAAGAAAACATCGACACCTTCTGGGATCCTTCCTTGAATCTTTCCAGTGGAGAAACCTGACAGAAGTCCACCTTTTGTTTTACCAGATATAAGATCAGATTATCGTTAGCGTACACTGCTGCAATTGCACTGAAGCCAACGGAGTGGTTGCTAAAATGAAATGACAGCTTCCTGTCCCTTTAGCTTCTGTCAGACACACAAGCTTTAGCCCTGACATATTCTCAGCCTGAACAGCGCAGAGGCAGAGCACATCTCTCTCATCATCTTCATTGCAGCAATTTCATACTGCACTCAGGTTTGTTGTGTTCATGTTCAGTGACTGATCAGACAGAACGGGAAGCTGGAGAAAGAGAATGTTTTATTTCTGATTCTTTTGTTAACTGAATGTTTTGTTCTGTGTCTCGTGACATTCCTCTATCCTTTCTACCTAGCTAACATCCCAGCTAACGTGAGCACGAGGCTAGGGAGGTTGGGGAGTGTGAGTCTCCTTTATTTTAAGAAAAAAAAAAAAAAAAAATGTGTTTATCATTCAGCTCAAGTAGTTTCCTCCATGATCTCTGTCTCAACTATTTAGAGAGATCCAATCCTTATTTGATTTTGAAGCACTATCAAAATGAGTATGATTAACGACTTCCCTAGGAGTTGATCGTGCTCTGCTTGACTGGATGAATACTGGAACACTAACAGAAAGAAGAAAAAAATGAAAAAAAATTACTGGATAATTAAAAATAATAACAAAGAGAGCAAGAGAAAGAGTGAATCCATTAAGGCTTGGTTAATTCTGCCATCTCCAGTCCTTTGTTCTTCTTATGATACATATGCTTTGCAGCTGCCCAGATCAGAACTGAAATCCCATAATTACTGACACTCCCTCACTTCTTCCCCTCATTTTACTGTAGGGAAAAAAAATGATTTTTCCCTACTTGCTAGCTTAAGAGAAATGCTTTTTTAGGCATGTTGGGAGAGAGGGTTATCATCTTGACAGAACGGACCTTTCTTATATGTAGTTTCATCTCAAATGATTTTACTTTTTTAGGCACTGATCAAATGCTGCTTCCCTTGGGCTCATCATCTGCAGAAACAACACCAGCCTCTAAGTGAAATAGGCAGACAGCGAAAAATATTTAATTACTAAGTAGAAAGGTAAATGAGATAGCCGCTGTGATTATTTTAGTGCTTATATTTTGATACTTCTAGCAAAGGATCAGTTACCCTAATATAGTCATCTTGAGAAAGACAGGCTGCAGTGGTTACAAATTGACTTTTTATGGAGAAAATAAGACTGTTCCTAACCTATTGCACCGATATTATATTTTGTTAATATTTTATGAAATAAAAGTCCTCCCATTAAGAGTGGCAAATTGCTTTATAATTATAGCACTTCGCACACTAGAATGACTACTTCGTTTTATGGAAAAAAGCTCAAAATACAATTTCATTATCATCCAGTGTCTTTTCATCCTTCTAAAGGGTTCAGCAGAAAGCTGTTATGTGCACCTCAGATCTCTCCTTTTCCAAATATTAGCTCATTTTAAAAGAAAAGAAAAAAGAGAATTGTGGCTTCCACTCCACGCTGCTCCATGCCAATGAACTAGTTGTGTACAGTGTACATAGACCTAGATGAATCGAGTGAACCACCATAAAATATGGACCCTTTAACTTCTGCATCTACTGGCTGATTTATGCAGAGGATGAGCACTGAGTTAACTCAGGTGGGTTAGAAACAGATTTAGTTAAACCTGGGCAACTTCCTGGTGCAGTTCCTCTTAAATCAGGTTAAGAGAACCTTAAATTGATTTTGTTTGATGCGGTTTATAGACCTGAATTGGTTTCTAAACCAATTGAGTTAAAATTGTTATTCAAGTCGTATTCAGACAGCCTCCAAGCTGACCACACTGATCCCAGTCTGAATCTGTACACTTCTGCCGTTTCCAGATGAGACCTAAGTTGCAGCACTCAACCTTTTTCATCTTTCTTCTTTGGACATTTTGGTACAGCCATGAAATTCTTCTGGAAATCATCAGTAGTCTGCCTTATGTATCGCCATCTTCTCTTCTACTTGCACACACCGGTGGCAGTTTTGGTGCTTAGGACTGCAAGCTCAAAGGCTATTTGATTTCCAGTGAAAGGCTTTGTCTGTCTGCTACCAGTAGCATACTACCCACGTTACAAATGAAATCTTGGCTGACTCATGTTACTGAAAATGTTGTCGCTAAAATATTCCGATTTTAGAGGCACTAATTTAAACATAACCTAATTAGTCAAGATGCAGGAAGAGATATCAAACAAACAAACAACAAATTAAAAAAAAAAAAAATCTTTCCCTCAATTGCACGAACTTTGCAGAATGATGTCTGGAGATGATACTAACCCCATGCCCACAAAACAACAGTAAACCAGAACATTACCAAAAACTCATCCCCAAACGGAGGTACTTTCAACTGGCCTCCTGAACAGCAAGTCTGAAATTTAGCCCTTGGATGCTAAAATATGTATCAGTTTAAATATCAAAGTTGGAATGACAAACTGACTGTCCACACATAAGCACAAGTCCTAAGGACCAGAAAAGGATCAAAGCCCAGTAATTCTTCAGTATGGTGAACTCCTTCCAAGCACGATATCATATTTAAACCCTACTACATATTTGGCTTTTTCTCTGTAAGCACAGAGAGGAGAGCAATCTGGTTTCACCTTTTTATTCCTCTCTCTCTCTCTTTGTTCCAATCACTGCCACGGCATCTCATCCTACCACTTGTTTTCCAGGTTAAGTGTCTAACCAAAGAAGCTCAGCGCCTGGCGAAGGTGCAGGATGCATCTGCAGGACGGCTGCCATGTCCTCAGCATGGGGAGCGTTGTCCATTCACCACGTGTATTTGATGTAATCTGGTATTTATGTGCCAAGAAGACGCAAAGACAAGTTGCCAGTAACTCTTCTACTGCAATTATGTGTTATGAATTGGACTAGGTACATGAAAAACTAGGCACACCTTTCTACTCTCTCTATTCCTCTCTACAGATAAAATATAGTGGGGGCTTTCGTTTAAAATGAATAACCAATATATCGCTCACTTAGGATTTTACGAGGCTATTCTTCCATGATAGAGATTTTATTATTAAATATTCACCCAAAGGCACAAGTAAAAAATATTCTAGGGTGAAATTATTCATGTCCTAATTTTTCCCTGACATAGTTTGGCATGATGCTGTCAGTCTCCGTTTTAAGGGGCCTTTGGCAGACATGTGAGGGGTGTTGACAGGGCCACCAAGACACAGAACCAGCAGATAAAGCAGGGACAGCGTGCAGACATTTGTACGAAGCTTGCCTTTCCATGTGCTTGTATTGAATTATGCAAGGTCTTATTTGTTTTAAAATGTGCTACCTTCACAGACAGACTCCAGTGGAGCTTTTTGTTTTGATTTGTTTTCTTTTTTTGATATTTACTAGAACTTCAGGATTCCTCCCTAGCGAGCACTGAAGGCATATTTATGAAGGAAGATGTCCTTACCCTCTCAACCATTAGAATCTGACCTGAAGATTAATTACTATTTTGGTCTAAACAGCCCCCTGCATGAGACATTTCCACGCTTCATCCTCTGTTGCTTTCAAAGACTGGACCACAAGTGCCTTGAGACTTCAGCAGGACTTTGCTACGCTGCGGAGCAGAAGGATTTGATGCACTGTGGTAGCCGTTGAGAAACAAAGGGGGCAGCGGTGGTTCCTAGGTCTTGTTCCAGTTCGCAGCGTGCCCCACATGGTACCTAAGCTCGGGGCTGACATCACTGAAACGTGAGCCCAGACCTTTCCCTCGTTCCTGAGCGTTATTACACGGGGCAAGTTTTACACATAAGGACCCCTCAATTATTTCTGCACTGGCTCTGTACCAATACAAGCACTGGCAAAAATTCAGAATGTTTCCCAAGGGAATTACTAATTGTATAAGTGTTCTGAGATACACAAAAATTACTCACTGATTTGTGTTACCTTCTCAGGCTCGTACTGGCCAAGATAACGTTGCAAAAGTCTTTGGAATATCTTGACCTATTTTAAACAAAAAAATCACATATACACGCAGCAGCCAACTGTCAGAAGCAGGTTAAGCAATCAGTCAGACATTTTGCTCCTTGCCTTTCTCTTCTGTGACTTTGAACACCTATATATCTGGAAATGAAAGCATCTTTGCAGGCAGTTGCAAGGCCTCGGCTCGGACACACGGTAGTGCCACACGGTTTGCAGTGCAGCGTGGATAACTGAATTGGCTCGGTACCGACACAGGTCATCTGGCATCCGCCTCGGAGGGATCAGCTGGTGTTGTCCACTTTTTTATTTTTATTTTTAATTCCGATGACATAGCTTTTGCCGCTATAACCAAGAAGGTGATAACGAATGTTGAGCTTCATCTCAATAGAGGTCTCGCAGTTGCTCGGAGTGGCGCAGCGCTGCAACACACTGCCAGAACGGCTCAAACGGCTCCACCGAGAGCCTCCGGTTTGCAGCAGTACAAGGAACTGGAGCAGCTCATGTCACTGAACTCACCAAAGGCTCGCTTCGCTCTTACGTTCTGCATTACTTATATCCCCTTACAAGAAACTTGGGCACCTCTCTAAGGATGACTTTGTAGAAAGAAGATGTACATACAACCACCACACTCCAAAGTATTTGCACTTTTTGGTAGCTAACAATGCATCAGACCCGGCAGGGTTTTTCTCCCCCTTCTGTTTCCTGCTCTCATTAAAATATTTTTTAATGAAAATGTCATTGACATGTCACATCATTTCACCCAGAGTCAACTCTCAGATGCTCATTATGCTTGTTCTTGAGACAAATGTTGGACTAAGAACAAAAAATATTTTCCCCTTAGGAAAACTAAAATAGTATCAAAAAATAAAATATGGATCACCTCATCAGCAAAATTCATTCATTTCAAGACATTGTTTCAACTGTTTCAATTAATTAAATATCCTAAAATTGCAAAATTCATTAACTGTGTTATTTTTTTCAGTATACATTTGTATTAAGTAAAGGGTGTTTTTTTTTTTCCTTTTTTTTTTTTTTTTTTCCCAGATAAACAGAACAAGATCACAGAATTCTAAAAGCAAAGTGCTAGGAAAGAGAAAATTTGATTAATCAGATGCAGAAAAATGTAGATTCACAGAACAAAAAATCATGGGAGAAATCAAAGGCCTGTAAATCTAATGCTGATAGCCACTGCTCCCAACCTGACTGGTTAATTAATATTTTTTAAATCAGCATCACTCCTGAAACGAATCTCCACAGCAATTATTAAATTCTAGATAAAATTATTAGCACACATCCATGCATATTCTTTCTGATCAAAAGAGTCGTGCGACAGAGGATTGGGCAAAGCATGAAGGGGCAAATACCAGAAGCAGGTTGAATTCGTGGAACAGAGGGCCACAGATCCAAATTTCATCAGCTAGAGAGAAGCCATCTAAGCCTTGGAATAAAAACGTAACTTGCTTTTTCTACCAACAAGAAAGGATGCTTTACACAGTAAAAGTTATTTACAAAAATACCTAAAATGGCTCCGGGTGGCCCTGCCAGTTTAAGAAAATGTAATTGTAGCAGTAAGAGTTGCAGGCTGTGTGGGTGATCCGAATCACTGTTCAGTGACAAAACGCTAGTACCATCAGTGGGCCAATTTGTTAGAGCTTTGTACAGACCAACTTTTTTTTTAATGTGTACATTCCACGGTGTGCACATGTGATTTTAGCTCGTGTAAAATTACTAATAAACTGGAAGAAACTTGCACAATTTGAGACAATTTTCACCACCTTAATTTTAAATTACCTGCATTTACAAATACCTTTGACTTAAAAAGCAAAGTAAATTCAGATTTTTCTTTGAGTTCACTCTTCTGGATTGCAGTCCTGGGTCCTGTCCTAACATGCAGACTTTTGGGGAAACACTGTTAATCTTTTTACTTATTTTGTCAGGAGCTCATTTCTGACATGTGCCTGTTGGGAAATAAGGATCAAGGAAAAATAAAATAAAATAAAAAATAAAATAAAATAAACGTTTTCTGTCAGTAATATAGCAAGAAAATCAAATGCTTCCATTTAACGGGAAGATTATTTAAACTACTGCCTTATGTAAATTAATCTGTAGGAAAACAGAGTCAGATACAGTCTGGGGGTCATGCTATGTCTCAAGCCGAAGTAAAGGCATAGGTGATTCTGAAACAGAAACTTCACTTCAGATTCCATGCTTTCCTGGTCCATCAAGCCCATTTTTTCCCCCTGATGTTTTCATTTAAGCCAAGTAATTAGTGTTTTATGAGAGATTCTAATAGTAAAACTAAAGCTCCATCTGTGACTGTTTATACAAATTACATATCTCATCCTATATTACTACTGGTTCAAAAGAGAAAGATGTGCTCTGTGTGTTGCCTGTTCCTATGGTGTTTGGTACGATACTTTTGCGAGTCATATTTTGTTTATGGACTAAAAAACAGCAGCGTTGCCGAAACAGTGATTCCAAAAGTAGTTGTAAATTGTCACCAAAATTAGTATTATAGAGTAGCCTTCAAGACCATTTTGTTCTGACACATATTTATATACCAAGTTCTCAGGCTCTCCCTTGCAACCTTCTTAAGACAGGTAAATAACATTTTTATACGATGAAAGTGGTAGAGTGCTTATAGAAAAAGACAAAAGGAAACCCTTTTCCCTCTGTAACAGTTTTCTGAAGCTGGATTTTGAACCACTGGGGAAAACAGAAAAGAAACTGTTACGTGAAATATTGCTGTCTTGCAACAAAGCAAACTATGTTATAAGCTCCCAATTCATCAGCAAAAATGCAAGTCAGCGCAGAAGATCCGAGTGAGGATAAAGTCTCCCAGCCCTCAGGCCCTGCTGGCACGGCTGGCACAAGCAGCTTTCCTTCTCGCCCACCCTGAGCAGCTTGCCTCATTGTCTTCCCACTTGTCTGCAAGGCTGATTTTAACCAGCGTGGGTTCCCATTGAAGGCCAGCGCCACTGCAAGCTGGGCGAGCACGAGGAGACAGAAATGACCGGCCAGGCTGGAAACTGCTCAAATCAGCCCAACCACCCAGAGCAAGGAATTGAAAAATGGCATCCCTGAGGTTTTCAGATTGTTACATGTATACTAAAAAGCTTGAGTGGTGATACTGCACTTTTCCGATTACAGGAATAAGCTAACTTCTCAAAGTTGTGCTATACTTATAGCCAAACACAACTTTCAACTGCTGTGATGATACAGAAACACAGCCAGAGCGCCTCAGAGCAGAGTTTAGCTGATCAGTTTAAAGCATAGATATAAAGCCAAAGTGTTGTCAATTCATAATATTTTCCTGTTAGCTATATCCTAACTAATGCCAGTGTGGCAGACAGCTCCATACCCAAGAATTTGCTTTGGATCTGCTTGAGCATGTCTACTAGCATCTTACCACCCAGTCCAGTAGCTCCACAAACAAAGCAACCCCCTCCCAAAGCCACGCTAGCACTGTTGATGATTTCAGTATTTATGCTTCCTCCGACACAGTATTTTTGCTTGGTACCTAAGAAAGAGGCAATTTTGTTTTAAATCAGGAGCACATTTGTCACAGCTAAGTAAATAATGTATGCTTTCTAAAATAAGACATACCTAGCCATACTCTCCAGAGGGTTTTAAGGGAGTAAACAGAAACTCAGTTTAAAAATGCAGACACTGTATGTATTTCCCCATCACCCCCATCCCTATTTTGGCTGTTCTGGGGGCACCAGACTTCCCAGAACACTCCCTGTCCAGAAGCAGGCTAAGAACTTTATCACCCAGTAACGGAACCAAACTACAGACGTCGCACCATTTTTGACCGGTATCCTAACTGAATGCCAAAACGTTTCTAAAAAGTGAGCAAGAAGCCCCCCAGCATTCCCCCCGCTCATGACCTCTTTACTCGCAGGTGCACCCACCGAGGCTGGCAGCCCTTCCACATGACTCCTGCCCCCGGGGTAAGGAAGCACCTGCACACCCAGGGGAACACGTGGATCGTAGGCATAACCAAATAAAAACCCCTACTGCAGCACGGTGGTGGGAATGAGGCGAGCTCGCAGAGACCCAGAACTGCTGCAACAAGTGACAGCATTTCTCCGGAGCAGCTCAGACAGAGCGGGGTGGTCACGGCAGCAGAGTGCCCGCAGCTGGCCCTGCACACAGAAGCAGCAGATCCCAATGCCAGCTCCTCCCCACCACAGTTGGATGTCTCGTACAGGAGAAGAATTCTCAACAGCACCCGCCAGGCAGTGAATCGACAGGACCAAGGCTTCTGTGCACGCTCCTCTGGCACGAGGTAGGTGCGGGCTGCGCACCCTGGTCTCACTGAGTCCCCACGAGGGCTCAGAGCAGGGCAGGGAGCACTCGGTGAAGCTGTGTGCTTTGCCACTGCACGGGAACTTCCCGGGGTAGGCAGGTGCCCGAGGGAGCTGCCCAGGTAGAGGTGTCAGCTGCACCTTTCTACGAAGCCCCACCACGCTGCAACACACTAAGATGTTGCTGTCTTTTGGATACGTCTCACCTTAAATACTGAATGAATCACATGGATGGTTATTTTTCACCATCGTATTCTAGACTCAGATCTCAAAAGGCTGCTCATACATCATGCAGTATAAAAGCTAATACGATTTCAGGAGGTGTAGTACATGGCCAAGGTCAGGAACATTTTCTCTCTGCTGGCACTTTCTAAGCACTTAACAAAAGCTTGTCTTAAACAATAGGTTTGTTACGATAAAGACAAGAGAGACTATGCTCCTGACCTGCAATTATATCTGTTTTAACTCATGCAGGCAACGATATTTAAGAATTGAGAAATCTAAGTTAATGTACAATTAAGGGTTTAATTTGCATGGGTATTTATCACTGTTACTCACACACATCAAGTGTTGCTTACAAATGGCCTGCTAAACACCCAGCCATACAGCCTGGTACAGGATTTGTGCATGCAGATACTGTGCCGGGTTTGACTGCACAGCTACAGTCTCAAAACAATGGGAAATAATCAATGTGCAGAAAGCAGAATGCAAGTATTTAAATAATTCAGAGCTATAGTATTGAACCCCCAAGTTCTCTTTTACTTCTTCTAATAAATTGCACCCAAGACCAAGTCTTCTATTAAAATAAAGGTCTAGAAAGAAAAAGGCTGTAATTACAAATCTTGTGTTCCCAACAATGTATTTTTTAAAAGTAAACATTTGCAAAACAAGGAAAATGTTACTTTAATATTGGTAATGGCTATTAGCACTACATTTACATATGCTACTTGAGAAACAGTGGAACATAACTAAATGTAACATTACCAAATGAAAACAACGCATTTGGGGGGCATTTGAATGTTACCCTTCCTCATGAAATAAATTTTAAAAATAAATAAAACATACAGTACTTTGCCCACACTGTAATTTGTCAACTGTTGAGGAAATTGGCATGTCTTTTCTCCTGATTTATTGGTTAATCCCAACAATTCATTGCAGAAAAGGCCAACAATGAATTACAATGTGAGGAAAAATTAAGGAATGCATTTAAAAAGTGCTTAACTATACAGCACTTAAAGCAAATTTCAAAGCTCTCACAGACCTTGCTAAAATATTTTAGGTACCACTGCAGATACCTACGGTTACAGATAGACTATTGCAGACGGTAATTTAATAGGAACAGATGTCCTCTGTCTTTTAAGTGTTATACCTGTATAATAGCTTTGCTAATACAGTCTCCTAGATTTAATGTCAAGTGTTCAATAAACAAACAGCTCCTGGATCCCCAAAACGTGAAAGGGACAGAAGATGATATGTCGATTTTGAAAGCACTGGTACACTGGGTATTTCTATATATGACCTACACAAATTACTTGATTTAAGCCAAAAACTAATCCTGTTTATTGTAATAGAACAACTTCCTGCTCTTAGTATTAGACAGTTTTTGAAACTAAATATGTAACACCTATATCCATATAGGACTTCATCCTTTTAGACACCTTATTTTCACATGAAATAAGCCTGAATACCAGCTACAGGTGATAGGCATAAAATATTGGTAATCAGACTTTTATTTTCTCTTAGGCTTTACAGGGTAACAAAAGGAAAATAAGAAATACCTTGAGCTGAAGTAACAGGGGCTGTACAATTAAGCCACACTTGTTGCTTTTGGGTGTAATTCAAGGACTATTTACAGTCAATGGGAGTCTTTTTAAAAAGTACAAGAGGTTTGTAACAAACAATTTCAAGGGTAAACCCACGCTGTGCAATACAGCATTGTGCAGAAAAATACCAGAGGCCACTCACAGTTCGTATCTGGTTTACACCTTCAACTTCCACTCTCCTTTTAGGCAGCACATCTAAACACGGTGGGCTCCACCTTCATTCCCACTGGGTCTTCTGTCCCCCATGGATTGTTTTGGAGAGCTGTGCCAGAATCTCAATAGTTAGTTTTCAATCTAAACTTATTCAAAGCAAGATTACACACATTTGTTCTCCCACCAGATTTGCGTTAGCTTAATTATAGTTCCGGGCCATGCAAAGAACATGACTGTATACAGGTTGCATACCTTAATTTTGGCCCGAAGTTATCTCCGTAGCAACTGTATCCTGAAGCCCTGTAATTAGGTCCTTAGTTGCAAATTTCATACCGTACCTTGGAATTTCTTTAAAATGAGGTTCCAGAGCACTTTTTCATCACATTTTTTCAGTCCAGTTAACTTGATTGATCTTTAATTAATCCATTTCCCAAACTCTTCCCTTCTGAAATTACTTCAGTGTTTATGTACATCCTTCCACCTAATTTAAACTGAATTGCTAGTGATCACTTACTTCAAAGTTAACATCTCCACATTCTCCATTCCTTACTAAAACTAAGTCTGAAGTGCGATGGTCATGTGCTTGGCTCCATATAGTATGTGACAAAATGGATTTTGCTGCCTTCAGAACAAGCCCTCCAAGACAGAATTCATTGCTCCTGCCTCTCTCAGGCACCCGGCACTGCCTTTATTCTCCTGCCAAAAGTAAGCAAGCAAAGCTCGTCATGGCCACCTACTCTTCAAGGCAGCGAACTCACCAGGGACTCAGTCAGGAGCAGTAGCCTGCTTAGCTACGAAACGTGGGCTCCAGGTGACCTTGTGCAGCAGCACTGCCTTGTCAGCCCATTTTGCACTCCCACGTTTCGCTCAGCAGTAGCAAGAAGAACAAACAGCAATGTGGAGGCATGCACAGGCTGAGTTTTTAGCCTGCAGTAGTCCTGCGCTGCTGCCTACAGAAAAGCCAGCCCAGTTTACCTGGGCACCAGGTCCAAAACTGAGCAATGCACAGCGGAGCGTGACAGGGAATAGAGGCTCGCATTCAGGGGACTGGCAGCTACTAACCAGCACTTCAGCTGTTTCTAACATTTAGCCCGGTGATTCCTTTAACTGGGAAATACTTCTTTACTTCTTTTACTACATACTTCTATAATACTTATCCACTTCAGAGGCTCATGTTAAAAGAAAAAAAAATCCGAACTCCACTGATAAATTTTGCAGATTCTAGAACTTGTCTTTATGGGAGTTAATTATCTGAGCAAATCTCTAAGTATTTGCCTTCAAACCTACCAGCAACTCTACAATGGAACTGGAGAACCCAGCAAAGAACAAATCTCTAAAAATTATGCAACATTATTTAGAACGGATATTCTGAAGTAACAAACAGCCATTCTGTTACTAACTCCACTTTGCACCCTTACGAGACAATTTAGGAGTGTTTGAGCAGTAAGAATAGGAGCTAGAAACCCTTACAACAAAAGGGCTACTTTAAAACAAAAGAAACCAAACCAAACAACTCCCCCTCCCCACGCACACAAATGCAGAAACTCTGGCACCACTTTTGGGTCCCACCCAGCCCCAAGTCCACGGCACGCACCAGCAGCACCCACCACCTTTCAAGATGGGAAAAGCAAGCAGGCATCGTCCCCATGGGCAGAGCACACTGTGTGTGCTGGAAGGCCTGCCAGGAAAAGCTGTCAAGAAGCTTTCCAAGCTGCTGCTCCTAAGCTGAGTATTCCAATAGGATACACAATGTTCACTGAACTCGACCCAGCCTCCACAGGTGTCAGATCACATCTGCCACTCGGACGGTGGGGGATTTTGAACAAGAGGCGGCATTTTGCCACAGACCACTTCAGTCAAAGGAGGGCTATTATTTTTGCAACTGCAGTGCAGACCTGAAGGCACTGAACTTTCTACATTGCAGCAGATCTCAAACATCTCTAGGCATCAGGAAGTGCAGGATCTCAGAACTTTGTCCAAACTGAGCCCCGAAGCCTTGCTGTCAGGGTGCCGCCTAGTACTGAGAGATCCGTGACGCAGCCACTTGAACACTAGTTCAAGCAAGCAGATCCCTTGTCCAGTTTGCCATGGAGAGAGATGTTAGGTTGCAAAAATAAAAACTCCCACAGTTTGGTGAGTCTGCATACAGAAACCTGCAGCACAAGCACACTGTAGCGGCTTTTCTGTGAAGCCCTGGAGGCTCTTGGGATGCTTTAGCAGTTCAGTCCTGAGACCACGACACTTTGATCAGCGTAGCAAAACACTGCAGAAAAATTATCAGATTAGGCTTCTTATGATAATACACGAAGCATGTTCACAGGCGTGTGCGACTGTTGTAATTTTTAAAAGAAATAGTTCCTGTACCATTAAAAACATTTATCTGTTGAACCTTTGATACAGTCACAAACTGCTAAATTGGGCAAAACTTTAGTTTCACCGTGTATTTTTGCCTACTGCTGAGGAGGACTGTCATGCAGGGTCCTTTAAAAAAATAACAAAACAAAAACAAGCCAACACACGCATTAAAAATTGGAAATATTATTCCAAGTTATTTACTGGAAGACTTAATTTGGGCCACCCCGAGACCAAGTGGCTCAAAACTAGTAGGAAATTTGTGTGAAACTCACTGTAACGCACTTGGAGAGTGAAAAAACATTTTTGAAGATCAATTTTCTGAACTGTCAGTGGAGCTGTCAGCAGCATTCAGTAACAGCAACGCAAGGCCAGATGCAATATATTTCTCTGCTTAGGAAAATCTGAACCTTCATTTCTCATTCCACAAGCCAAAACCATACACAGCGTCTGCGAATGTGATCTCAGCCTCCGCTGTTGATACTCCTTCAGTTAGTGCAAAATATGTAAATATTTACTGAGAAAAAAAAAAGGCGTAAGAAAGTGACTGCATTGCCTGGCCTGAGAGTTAATTTTATAAGATGCAGGTTCAACCGAGAAAAGGCAGGAATCAGCAGGGGGTTTTTGTGCTTATCTAAGTTTGAGTTATATGCTTTGTTCACTTTTCCCCTCTTTCGTTTAGATAAGAAAATAAATAGTCAAGATTTGCTTCAACTCACTTGAAAGTAAGTTTTCTGCCAGCTTTTTTTTTCCTTCACCAGCTGACCTAAGATTTAAAAACAAACAAACAAAAACCAACAAAACCACATCAATTATTTGCAGCTACTGAATTGTGACTGCATTCTGGAACCAACAGGATTATCAAGAGGAAGAGGCAGGAGCAGGAGGACCATCTGTTGGCAGACATTGTCTAGAAATTAGATGGGAACTACAACACCCCACCAACACATTACATGCTAAGAAATCACAGTGGAGCACGTAGCAGCTGACAGGTTATTATTGGGAAACGTATTGACAGCTTATCAGCAGGCAATACCAATACTGCCCCAGGGGAACCTAAGTCAGGAAACCCAGAGCAGTTGCTCTGAAGCAAGCAGATGATAGAGCAGATGAGAAATAGCGTGCACAGCAAGAGCTGGTAGCGTGATAACCCACCTCCCCAGGGCACCAACCTCACCTGCGTGTGAACCAAAGAGATGCAGCCGAGAACTATCCGAGGGGATGAAGCAGCAATCTCAAAAAGGCATTTGGCTGCATCAGCACTACCTCACAGCAAAGCTATCACTCAGCAATTTCAAAAATAAATGTTGTGATGGAATGGATGGCACCAGCACACACGCTGCAGAAAGCTTTTTTGTGTGACAGCAAACTAATTTCACTTGCCAAACCGCATTTGCAACGTTCAGCGCCTCTGCGTTGCACATATGCACACATTCAGCTCTTAGTCAAAGTGACGTCATTTATGTGATGTTTATATATGCCCTACGTAATGCTGTCATTTTGCAGAAATCCAATATTTGAGTGACGTTACTCATTCAGATAATTACAAATTTATTCATTCAGTAAGAACAAAAGCCATCTCGATCTCCTTTCCACATTGCTCACACTCCTTAGCTGCATTTTATTTCTTATGCTGAGGGTTTTATCATCTTTCCAGACTTGAGATTAATAATCGCTGGTCAATGCAATAGAAAGTTGTTTCCTTGGACCTTATTCTGCCTTTCCAAGGGAGCTTATGGGACCTAAAGCTCTGCTACCAGGTAGCTGGGAGACCCCTGACCCCAGAGACAGTCCTGCACAGGCCCGTTGAGCCAGCTGTGTGCTGCACTTCAAACCTCTGCAAAAAATGCTGGTGCTCAGCAACTTCAGAAAGGCCTCAGAGACGAGGAGGGAGGAAATGGTATGGCCAACACAAACCATGACAAGCAACTCCCACCTGGGACACAGACCCCTGGCAATAGCAGGAGCTGAGGATGACCCAGCTGTGTTATCCTGATGCCTACAGTCTCCCCGGAGATGCTGCAGGATCAAGGATGGCAGAAAAAGTGTTTTGTAGCCACACATAGGGCACAGTTGAAGAATAATCCCACAGGGTGGATACGGTGCCCAAATTTATTCTGATTTTAATGCTTATTGATTTTATTATGCTGCTCTTACATGTTGTCTGGTAGCACTTTATAAATGTTTTATGTAAAATAAATAATTCAAGAAACACACAGCTTTCTTCAGTAAAGTTTATGACATCATGAGAGCTATTTTTTGTTACTATACTGACTGCAATGATGAAAGAAATAGGAAAACTGGGATCTAGACATTTCAAACGTGACCATTTTCTAAATCACAGCTGCTTTTTGTGTTGCAGCAACTCTATGTTCAGGTCTTTATTAAACACAGAATATAACACAGTTCTGTCCCTTTCTGGAGCTTTTTAACATTTCTCCCCTCTGACTCTTGCTTACAAAATCATGTCCATGAACAGACTGCAGCTTTCTGTATTTTAACGTTCCTTTGTCTTTATTTCCCCATTATTTATTCTCTTTTTGTTTTGTCTTCATTATCTCTTGCATTATTATCAAAGGGAAGGAGTGCAAACTGAAAAAAGAAAAGCCTCACTTTTAACCTAATTGAATCAATTGACACTTGCTTTTTAACACCCTTATGGGCAACTGCCATGAAAACAGTCAACCAGTCGTAATGATTAAAATCAGATAGGCAAGTTTTTTCTAATAATACCGCACCTGTCCTTACATGCCTCCTCCCTTAAACATCTACCCGTCAGTTCCTTTACACCCCAGTACAAGAGCAAGTATTTACCTACACGATTCCTAGATCTGTGGTATCTCAGTGCCACTACATTCCTATACCGACACGTTAATGTTTCCACTCATCACTTGGAAGGAATTAATAGATGATGAAACATGGTTCCATATCTGTGTTTTTTACAGCTGTCAAGCTGGCTCTTAATCCTTCTGCACGGAACGTTTTCTGACTTCACAGAATCACTGCAGCAAGTTGCAAATTTCATGAAATGAATAAATCCTGCCTGGGGCATGCACACAGATAACGCTGTGCATATCTTGCTGCAAGTCATCATAAAGTCAGAGTACTGCTCGCCTCCCACAGCACTGGTCTAGGAGGAAGACAGAGCAAAGCAGGGGCAGGGATGGGGAGTCAGAAGGATTCTACTTTGTTAATTCTACTGTCCCAAAGTATTTCCTTATGCATTTATCCAGTAGTCGCAAAAAACTAGTGGAGACAGGGTAGAAACCCAAGGATAACTCCTCTTTCTTTAAATTTAATAAAGTCATATCTCCCCCCCACACTCAACCCAAGAAATCATCACAGCACTGTATAAGAGCAGCTTGCTGGACTACAGATAAACTCAGACCTCACAAACAGCAAGTAAATAAACGAGAGCCTCTGTTCACTTTACCATAGGAAATATCGAGCCAGGCATTCACTGTCTTTTGCTACCCTATTCACTGGGTCCTACTACTTCAGCATTTTTCTTAGCTCTGACTCAGGCAGTACTGTTTTAGAAATGCTTAGGAAGTGTTAACATTGCTAGGTGAATGTAAAAAAGCAAGCTCCAAAATAAAAGACACCTTTGTTTCAGAGAACAATGGAAGTCATTAACATGTTCTTTCGCCATTGTTGTTTAACAATCCAACAATTTTGGTCTTACACATCCATACATTTTTATCCTTGTCATATTCACAAGAAGTGACACAGTCTGACGGCAGAACTAACTAAAAAACAAACTCTGATCATATCTAGGGTATCTGAATTGCCCATTAAGTGTGCACCTTTTTTTAAAAAAAAAAAGAAAAAAGGAAAAAAAAAAGACTGCAAATACAATTCCAAGCTGACATTAACACTTAGAAATTTGGGGAGGGACTCTCTACCAGGAAGTGTAGGGATAGGACGAGGGGGAACAGTTTTAAAATAAAACAGGGTGGATTTAGGTTAGACATAAGGAAGACATTCTTCACTCGGAGAGCGGTGAGGCATAGGGTGCCCAGAGGAACTGCCGCTGCCCCATCCCTGGAGGTGTTCAAGGCCAGGCTGGATGGGGCTTTGAGCAAACTGGTGTGGTGGGAGGTGTCCCTGCCCATGGTGGAAAGGTTGGAATTAGATGGGCTTTAATTTAATGTCCCTTCCAGCCCCAAGCATTCTGTGATTCTATGAAACCAAGTATTTAGAGCCTGGAGATGTATATAAACATTTATGTAATCGTTGGCATGAAATGCTTCATCATCATGGACTCCAAACTTGTGTGGTCTCTGACGAAGAGGGGAAAAAAAGGTTGGCACACAACTCAGCAAGAGACTTGGAGAGCACAGCTTCTTCCTAACTCACTTCAGAGGAAGAGCATGTCCACAGGTAGCTCAGCTGCGAGCCCACACTGCCTTCTCATGCCAACGAGCAGCAGTCCTGCAGCGGGCTGTGTCCTCATACAGATGGCCATCAGCAAACAGCCAGGCAGCTGCTGAATCCCACGTGCGGCAAGCTAACCCTCTTCTACCTTCTACACTCTGTTGATCAGCGATCAATATTTTCAACAAACAGAACAGCATCCTCATGACACCAGGACACCCACAGCTGCTTCTTTCTTCCACCATTCAGCACTGCTGCCTGTAGCAACTACAAAGCATTCCATGTGGCTTGTAAATGGAAGTGTTTACATCTAAAACAAATCTAAAACTTTTTGTTGTTATTTCCTAGGTCTAAGATGTCCAATTACTTAAAAAATGAAACATGATGCTATTTTCTTCCTCTGAAATGGTTTTCCTAAGGTTCTGAACAACTGCAAAGGCAGTGCAAGAAGTCATACCAATAAGACTTGCCTTACAGACATAAGCTTTCTTGATCAAAGCCCATTAAAAATATTTAACATATTTAAATGCCAAAATAATACATATTTATCTCAACAGTGGAGTTAAATCCTACCGAGAGAATGCTTTTGTTTAATAATAATATATAGCACACAGAAAGCCTCTACTGAGAGAGGAAAGCCTTGTGCTAGTCCGTGCAGTCAGAGACGAACCTATGACGGGTTTCCAATCTAAATACGTAAGGTTCAGAAAGAGTTAAAAAGGTCTGTTGATCTCTTAACTCAAGGTTTTGGATACAGCGGACGCTCCAAGAACAAGCGTTCTCCACTTTTTCACAGCCATTTGATATTTCTACAGCAGTTGGTTAATACACAAACCTAGAGTAGCAATGCTTTACAATAGTTGTGCGTTGGTATAAAGAACTACCATGAGGAACAGCACAGAATCCAGCCCTCCGTTTTGTGAACTCTGTACCATAGCTACACTTCAAGATTGACAGAGTTTCACCTCGCGTGTTTGCTTTGTCATTTGTCTTAGGTCTTAAATGGCAACACTTCTACACAGCTCCCGTTCAGAGGCAGGTTCAACGAGCTCCTAGAGCCCATCTTCTTTCTCTGGATACTGAGGCAGTTTTAATGTGCCCTTGGGCTAGCAAAGGGTTAAGAACTTTTCTTATGTTCCTACTGGGTTGTAAAAGAAACTGCTGAAGCTGATCAATGACCACTGTTAAGACCTGGAAACCAATTATAAACCTGAAATTTGTGATGAACAAAGCTCTGAAACACTAGGATGAAAACTACTGAATTAGTCCAGTTCATTAAAATCATTAATAGTCATGAAATGAAAACCACCAGAGTCCAAAAAGGCTTAATGCCCTATCCATATTAATTAGATGGGAGCAAATCTGAAGTGAAAAGCAGCACATGCTTTGTAGAATTAGCAATTGCTCTCTACAGACTACACAGATCTCTATTAAAATTCAGTTTAATTAAAATTGATCACGTTAAGAAACTGATGTGGTTAATTAACTGAATTCCTGGACTTCTTTTCATACATTTCACAAATGCATTGTACACCGCTTTCCTGGGCGACAGCTTACATTGCAGTGAAAATCCTGATTTCACAGGTTAACGCTGCGTGTTCCGGGAGGCCGAAGGTTCTGCGTCCCGCCAGGAAGCATGGGCAGAGCCGAGAAAACAACGGGCCCTGGGAACCACCGAAATCTGCCCCCGAAAGCCTGGCTGGCATCTGAACAGTCTATCTTGTAGATCAGCACAGATCTTTGGGCATACCCACGGAGATGTCTTTTAGAGCTTTCCTAAGGTCCACCATTAGAACTGAAAGCACGTAACATACCCTGTACCAGCAGACACTGACCTAGGCAGGCAAAGGATCTGGTCCGTGCAATTTGTGATTATAAACATGCAGAAAATCCCAGATTTTAAAGCACATTGTCCCCACGCATTTCACCAGGATGGATGAAATAATTGGGGCTTAAGTTAGAGTTGCCCAGAAACTTGGGGTTGGCACAAGCATCAGTGGTCTCTATGTTTCCCAGAGGACCAGCAACCTGGTACCTCCAAGAGTTTGCAGTATCATGTCTAAACAACTAGGTAACGATTTCCAGAGCTTTAAACTTGGAATAAACCACTGCTACCCTACCAGCTTCAGGAGATAAAATTAACTGGATGCAACATCCTATTTTCACAATATTGTTGTTTGAAAACAAGCACCAAATGAAAAGGCGTAATGAGTTGTGCCATCCCATTTTTAGGAAGCAGATTCCATGTTTTTCTTTTCTGTGCCATTATTCATTGGTGGCTTTTAGTCTGTGGAAGCAACGCGGTCATAAAGTACTGCTGCAAGGGATTCTTGTGTTTCAGAACATCACTTCTTACAAAATACCAGCAAAGAGCCCAGTGCCTGCCCCTCACATCATGCCATTCAAGACGACATCAATGCAGCTACTGTTTGAAAGGAAGCAGACAGACAATCGGTACTCACACAGCATATAGGATCATGCTGTAACATCCAGATTATCATCTGAACTGCCAGCAAGGTGGCTTTTCAGCAGCACTGAATGTGGAATCCTCCACGGCTTGTAAGCAACAATACTTCTGGATGCAGCTCAGAGGTACAAAACAGTATTTTAAGGGTGGACAACTGCGGCCAGACAGCTCCTGAAGGAGAGTGGATCAGTGGTCTGAAAATGACAAGAAGTCTACATGGATGCTACAATCATTACCTAAGAATTGTAATGCCACAAGTATATAATGCATAACTCAGCTTTACACGTGAATTTTAAACACCTTTCACTGAGATCCGAATCTATCCGAACAATGCCACTAAACTTAGCATAACCACATCTCGTTCCTTGTCACTTCCATCACCTAAATTCTAACATTTTCTTCTCAGAACACATTTTGCTACTTGACAATTGCTATTAACATTCAGTGATAATGACATGCTTCATATACAGATGTTGCATCCAGGCCACCCGTGTATGTGGATGGACAAACATATGCCCTTATCTATGTACGCTTGTATAGAACCAACTGCAGTTAATTCCAGCACTTTTTTTAAAAAGAAAGAAAAAAGCAACATCAGACTAGGATATAAGATACATGGCTGACTCTTAATTCCCTCATGGCCAAACCCTTGTTAATGTCTTGGCCTGTTTCAGTAAAATGATCATGGTTCAAGTAATGTAAAACACACGCGTTCAATCATTTTCCTTTTCCCTAAAGGCAAACACTTTCTTATCATAGTGAAACAGGAGTCCTATGTTGATACACTGGAGAGCCTAAGTTCTTTTAAGCCTCATCAGAAAACTGAATACTTACTGCAACCTATCATTTGTACTCCGTGCTCGGTACAGAGTAAAACAAAAGCATAATGCTGACTGAACCTCCTGCGTTTGTTTGCATTATTTTGCATTGCATAAGCCTAAGCAGCTGCCTTGCAAAATGAGAATACAGAAGGAAAGATACAATATCAAACAGAAAAACTTAACACCAGGAAAACAAAACAAAACAAAACAAAACAACAAACCATAACACATTACATCTATTTATATTTAAATCGGAATTTCACAGCCAATAGTTAAAATACAATTGGTTGAGATGAGCTGCTCGATGTACTTGCTTTGGAAGGGGGGGTTATTTTACTAAAGCACTTCTCCCAGTAACCCCAAAGAAGGCAAGACCTTAACACAGCAGGTGTGCACTCCTTCCTTGAACTGTGTCTTTTTATAATCCACTTTTTATAATAAAAAGAGAATACTCATATTTTAAGAAGTTAAGTGACAGTACAGGCACAACTGGAGACAACGGAATACAGGAAACCATGATAATTAAAGCAGGTTCTACACTGGTTAAAAAAAAACACCAGCAACAAACAACTACTAAAAAGCCCTTTTAGAAGATTATATCATAAGTTGCCTAATTCATTTTTCCTTACAGATTCCTGTACTGATCTTCAGTTTCTCAAAGAGGTGCTTGAAAACTTCCAAGGGCTACCAGGTCAAACTGCATCATTTCCCTGCGTAACAGAATAACAAACTGGAGTTGTCCCTTTCAAAGCAGAAGTCAGGCAAGTTCACAGGAGTCATGAGAGGTGACAGAAAGGGAACAAGAAATGTATGACGATCAAGTCCACCCTTGTACAGAACAGGGCCAGACCTCAAACCTTGAGTGACTTCCTGAGCACTCACTGCCTAAGGCTCTGGCATTTTCTGGAGCAGCTCCGGCTCTGATCTCTCTCCTACCCTGCTCCAGAAGTGCAACTCCAACAGCTCCCAGCTCACCAGGACTACCAAGGCACACAAAGGTAACAGCAGTTATTTCCAAAGGGGCAACAGAAAGTCCTTCCCCATTCATCTGTGCACCATCCTTACCCTAGCATCTTTCTCCTCAAAGGCAACCTCCAAAGAAGATGCAGTTAAAGCATCATTGGAGCTCAGGGATACGGCTTAGTGGGTGATATTGGTGGTAGGGGGAGGGCTGGCCAGATGATCTTGGAGGTCTTTTCCAACCTGAATGATTCTATCGTTCTCTGCTGCTCCCTACAAGCTGCCTTTGCTTGCTGCTAACATGGTTTAAACACATTAGATCCATTTCAGCAATGGATGACGTGACTTCCTGTAAGCAGGTTTAGAATGAAAGATGCCATTAAACAGCTAGAGGGAGCAATCTTCTCTACAAATAAATTAAAAAAAAAAAAAAAAAGTTCAGATTCAACTTGCATTTCCCACTATCTTCTGCTCCATAAATGAAGAATTCCCATTATTCAGGCCTTTTTAGCACAACCTTAGCCTACAAGTGCTTTTCTGGTAATTATTAATACATGTTTTATGTAAACTTCTGTATACAAATTTCAGCGAAAAGAGGATGGGGTTCATGAAACAATTCCATGCTATCAACAGGCATGCCACTACCAGCAAATCAGAGTCCTTAATTTCTCCTTATGAAGGAAATCACACCTAACAGAACTGAACGATACCTAACATGCAGACCAAATCTCCACCAGTTTTATAATCACACGAAGCTACTGTAGCTATTAAGTTCGTGGCATCACTCCAGATTTACAGATGAAACAAACAAAAGGAAAAGAGAAAAACCTTGATTTGCCAACATAAATACAGGCCATGCAGTAAGTATTCTATTTTAAACAGATTAGGAGGACAAAAACCCAAGCAAACAAAAAGCACCAGTTTCTTCTGTAGTTAAGAGCCTGAAACATCAGAACCAAAGACACGTTCACCACAAGGCTTACTTAAAAATCAATAATTGAAAAGTAATATACTCCTTTAGGTTATCAACATCAACAGTCAAATTGTTTTCTATTACTTTCATATGCCTCATACACAAAGTATTTAAGTTCAATAACCCTCCATCTGGCCTTCTGAATACATCTTGGGTCCATTACCTGCAGCAAGGTACAGAATGAAGACTTTGGCTATGGACAGGGTAGATGAAGATGTAAATCATTTAAATGAACACGTGGAAAACTGGAGGCACTGCCAGAAAAGGTTAGCGCTGGATCTCATTTCCGAAGTCTACCAGAAAGCATTAAAAGGAAACTGCACTACAGAAATACAGCCAACTCTGGAAAAAAGTGGCAGTATTAATTCCCAGTAAAGCAACACTAAAGCTACACAAGGGTGCAGTTTAGCCCAATATCTCGTCAACTCATTAGCAACCCAAAGAATATAGAAAAATCATGTTTCTCATGCCTTTCTGTGCACATATTTAAAGATTACATGGAAGATTAAGGATTGTTTCATTATTTCTTGATGAACTCATCAGTAGACAAGGTGAAGTAACAGCTGCACTCAAGACGTAGAGCTGACACATACTTCTCCCTTTCATAACTTTGTTTTTGTAACAGGTCGACGGCTATAGTCCTTAATTTCAAAAATGATTATTTGTATTCTTGGGTACTGAGAAGCAGTGCTGGTTTCATACAGTGAACATTAACTACTTTCTGAAAGTTCAGGCCCATAAGGCTGTTCCAAAAAGCATGCTTACCTTGGCTGTCGTCATCTAACTGGAAGAAATTCTTGGCAGTGCCTAACAGGCTTGATACTATCCTGTGTTTTATCATCTTCTTTAGTTTGACCCTTCTTCCTACAAGAATTGTCAAAATCTAAAATGCTTGAAGTGGAAACAGCCCAAACTAAAATTTCAGGAAAATTAATTAGTAATTGGATTTTATACGTGAAATTCTGCCACACTGTAATTACTTTTTGAAAGAAAATCCCCTATTCTTCTTGCAGTTTGGAAAGGTAGTGCTTACTTTGGATGTACAAAGTATGTAAATGCTTCATGTGGATTATGTACCTTGGCATGCTATTCTAAAAAGACCGTTATTATAATTAGCTAAATACATCCAAGACTGTTACTGGTAAAACACAGGAATTATTCCTACAGTCAGATTAAAGTCTACATCTTGCCTCTAAATGGAAAAAATTCTTAAAAGATTACAAGTTAAATCACCTAGAAAGACGGACACGGAGGATGCTGGACAGGATGGTGGATGATACGTACGAGGCACCCAGCCTCAGTAAGTTCAGCTACAGTTCATCAGATCATACCAGACCCCGCTTCAGTAATCCATTCTTGTGCTCTGCATGGAACAAGGAGCTTTGTAGCAACCTCTTGCGTTAATTTTGCATGAAAACACCATCTGGCCCTAAACAACTATCTAGGCTATGGATCTGTTATAGCCTAGATGTGGTCAACATGATATTGAAAGGTCAAAGAGGGGTCTAATTATACGCCTTAGTACTTAGAGGCCACGGTCACTGGAGCATGAACATAATCACTCAGGCCAAACGAGAGTCATTTATAATTTTAATTATCAGTGAATCAGGCATCTCTCAAAGAGTTGTTCCATGTAAAAGAATTATATGATTGTTGCTCAAAATATCTGTCTTGTCTTGTTTGTCTCTAAAATAACCCCTTGAGATAATCTCCGGTAATTCGTTGTTGATATATTTAGAATCCATCAATCTTCTCAATCAATGCATATTAGCATATTTGGAGTATTGTACAATTACCCACAAAAAAACTTGCATTACAACAGTATTGAGCCTAACAAAAAAATAAAATAAAATAAAAACAACACAAGAATTCCATCCAGACCTGAGCAATATCTGACTATGGCTGACTGAACAATTCCCTTCGCTCCATTCCCATTCCATTCCATGCAGCGTGTACAACACACTACGACATTTTCACAAGTCTCTTTGCTTCATTCATGGAACTTGGAGTTCTTCTGGGGAAGGAATGGAACTGTAACTAAAGGAAATCCACTTTAGCTGCTAAAAAAAAAAAAAAAAAAAAAAAAAAAGCTGTGTTTTGAAAGAATCCAGGATGATACAAAAAAAAAAAAGATATGTCAGCTGTTAAGTTGACCTAGAAAGCTTACACAACCTCATGGCCTGCCACATAAGCTATTTGCTGCACAAATCACTTTTCACCTGCCTCAGATGGTCACTAATTCCTCAGGTGTTCTTTTGTCAGTGCTTGACTTGAGACATGGGGTTTGATTTAGAGAAGTATGAATGCAGTTCTGCAGATAGAGCATATTCAAATGTGACCTCAATGCAAGTTCAGCTTTCAACATATGAAGTACCAGTTGCCAGTAAGATTTCTGCAGTAGATGTCCTAGGCATTTTACATTCAGCTCCCAAAAATAAATTAAAATAATAATAAATCAGTGCACTGTTTTGCAGCTCTTCCAGAGCTTCCCCTCCCACCCCTCCACCTTCCCCTCCTACTCATCCAGCATTCACCAGTTTTTCTTTCCCACTGGACACCCTCTGTGCTCCCCACCTCGCCCCTACCAACAATACCTAACCACCTGGAGAAACCACAGCTCACAGAGGTCTGGGAGCACAAACAGAGCTGTTACTGGAGCCAAAGAGGACCTCTGCAGAGCTGGTCGCTTCCAAAAGCATGGCTGCGTTAGATAATGTTGCTGTAATCATCAGTGAAAGCTTATGAGAAAGCTGTTAATTTAGTGTAAGCTATAGGCAGTGGACACAGAGATAAAACATCCACATTAGGAGATAAAGTACTATTACAAATATATTTATGCAAGTTGTAAGGGACATGATTTGGTAGTGCTAAAAATGGTGTACTGTGATTCCTTTATTAAATAAATAATCCACTAGTACTTCTCCAGGAAAACAAACAAACAACAATAAAACCCTCAGCATGTTTCTCTGTCGAATGCTGTCATGCCCGGATAACAGACTTCCGTCTGTTTTGGTCTTCAGTTAACTTGAATGTCACTGTACCTGTCAATCTGTTTTGCATAATTAAAAGCGCACCAAGTGTCATCAGCACTTTCTTTACATGATACTTCAGGTACTGCTCCCTTATTTGTGTGAGGAGCACAGTGGCAGTCACTCCCTTGCCTGTAGGACACGTGGAGATGTGTGAGGGGAGCTCTTAGCCTGTGCTGTGGGGGAGGCTGGGCTCTTGTCCCTCCAAATAATCTCAGCTGGGTGACAATGGGGAATGACACCACATCAGAGCAGCTCCTGGGGAGCATCCAGCTGCACTGTCAGCCCAGCTGCCTTCTTGAAGCCCAACTGTCCTCTACACCTGCCCTCTGCCAGGTTTCTGACGTGGCCTGATAGCACTTCAGACAGCGTATCAAGCACAAGGTGCAACTGCTCCTGCTCGGTGCCTATGCTTCTGGCTGCTTATAGGGCTACATTTTCCATCAAAGGGCCTCAAGGGCTCCCTTGCAGTGTTAACCGGAAAAAGAAAATAGCCTACAGTTCAGCATGTTACATATGCTCATATTTAACCAACTTGAACTTTCATGGAGACTACTGACATGCTTAGAAGTTAAGAAAGCAGCTAGTATTTGTGCTGAAGCCGGGCATTGACAGGGAGAATGCCCTCAATACTCAGCTACAATGCCTCCACTTTCCACTATCATATCCATTCAACACTCGGCAAACACTGAACCCTGGAGCTCCACCACCACCAAGACAGGACAGCCTACACGGTGTACACACCATGTGGCTGAAGCATGCTCAGACATGCAGAAACTCCCCCGCCCCGGTCACCCCATCACCAACCCCGCTGGCCCACTGTACTGTAGGTCAGCTCCCCTCTTGCTCAGACAGCCCTGGCTCCTTCTGGAGGAAAGCAGGAGTAGTGGGAGACGATGGGCGCTGAGCCCAGGGCTGACTGGCAGCACAGGTCCCGGTACCCACGGCCCGCAGCACAGCCAACATCGGTGTCATCATCGGTGTCATCATCAGTGAGACACCAGCGTCGCGACGCACCGCTGGATATACTTGCTCCACGAGGTAGGCACAGCCGTGGTGACCGTTCCTCTAAGCACCGTGCACACAGAGCCTGTAAAACAGGCTTTCAATGGTAATAAATGATTAGCATTACGATTTAAATCTCGGGAAAAAGATTTACCTCCCCCAGTGTTTCAGTACTGAATTGAATTTGCGAATCAGAACAAGGACGCTTAATGCATTTGACCAAGTCTAACGCTATGTCTTGAGCTGCCATTGTTACCAGCCATTTTAACCTAGGGTAACAGGGATTTCTCCCATGTTTATATATGGCTAGACAGAAAAAGAATAGATAGTTGTAGAGTCAAAGCAGCTAGAGTAAAATGCAGAACTAGAATCAAAGACAAAGATAATTATTAAACAGAAAAAGGTAATACATTGGATCATTTGCTTCCATATTTATGCTTTCAATCGTTAATCAAATCCATTTCCATTTCTAATTTTACAATTTTTCTTTTCTTTTGACCTTTAATAAAATGTTTCAATTGATCAGGGTAATAAAAATGTGAATTATATGAGCTGGCACAGACAAAGAAAGACTGTTGAGTAATCTGTGTTTCAGATATAACAAGGAAAATGCCTGTGATTAAGTATGGGCACAGAGAAATCTGGAAAAAAATATCCAAGTATCATATATTTCTTACTTAAGAATTTGACAAAGAGCTTTTTATTTTATTTTTAACCACGAACCACCAAAATTAAAGGGGGTGGAGGGGGGTGGGGGGAAGGGAGCAGTAACTGTCATTCAGTTGACATACAAAACCTATTTGTTTATTAATATATATATATTTTTAAGGCTCAAGTAAAACATATTCTCATCTGTTCTTGAGTTTTGTTTCAACTGATTCCTAAACACTAAGTTGTTTAAACTGTTTCATAAGATAAGCACTTAAAGTTGTTTTTAGGGGTTTTCTAAACACCAGCACAGTACTATGTCAGCAGGAATGTAATCAAAGCAAACAGCCTGGCAAAGCCCGCTGACCAGCAATATTATTTGTTTCAGTAGCTTTCCTTTGAATAGCAAGTATTGATTTTCTACATCAGAACTCTTATACAAAGAGCATTAAAAGAGAAATTATATTTTCTATTTTTTTCTCCATCTTATTAAGGAGCACTGCTGAAGACTAACAGTAATCACCAGAGATTGAAAATTTTGAGCTGAATAGATCGATCATTTAGGAGTTCTAGGAAAAAATGTATTTTTTCCCTTTTTTTTTCTTCTCTTTTAAGAGTTCTTAGAATGAGGCAATGGCACTTCTGCCAGAGAGAATGTCTTCTTCCTCGGAAGAAGGCAATTAGCTTAAATGCATTTATTCCATTACTATCTGGCCTCAGCTGTCTGTGTTCCTCAAAGCATTCCTCACAAAGCTCAGGTAAGCAAAGGCATCATGGAAAAAAAATAAGGCAAAGCAAAGTAAAACAAACAAAGCGCACAGTGAAGGGCACCAGGGGACTGGTGGAAAGAAGAGCCCAGCCTCTGGGAGAAGAGATCAAGGGGAGATGTGTGTTTAAGAGGCAAAGGATGGAGCTAAGCAAGCACAGGAAGAATGGGAAAGCAAGAGAAACGCTGCAGGAAGATGTTCTTTGGAGGTGACAAAGGGAACTATGGCTGCCAGAAAACAAAATTTAAATAGGTTCGGCCCTTCAAAAGACTTTTCAGTTGTTCTTGCGTATGGATATTTTTCTGGAGAAATACATGGCAGCTGGTTTTACAGGTTTTCTTACTCCTCCTGCAACAGCCACAGACTGACATAACATAATTACCAGCAGACATGACAGTCTATGAGGATTTACAGTCCTCAATTAGCAATGCTCTTCAGCATCTCTCAAGGAATAACAGCATTTTTTTTTAATCATACTATGATAATTTTGGTCCACTGTTACATTTACATCACCCTATTTTAATTAGAGTCAAGAGATACATGGCAAAGATTCATCCCCGCTGCAGTCACGGCACCGTTGCCACCAGTCAGTTGAACCAGGCAGACTGGGGTAACCCTGCAGGTCATGACCGACGGGATCGCTAAGGAGACGCGAGGTAACACATTCTCCTCGCGCTCTGACTATGCTCCTGGGGTATGCCCAGTAAGAAACACGGCGCTCCGTAAAGAACAAGCAATGACATTTAACTCCTAGGCTTCTAATCCCAAGAGGGAATTCGGATTTCAGAGTCCGATGTCTGCAGAGAATGGAGGAACTGGGCATTTCAGAGCAGGATTCAGAACAACCAGTGCACTGAACCCAGAGAAAAATCTGAGCTCACAGAATTTCCTAAATGCCAAACTAATGCATTTATTCAGCAAGGCAGACAAGTGCCAGCACAGAGTATTGGACCTTCTTCTCAGGGTAGTCTTCTGCACTTATTCTCCAAGAGGCTTTTTTTGCTTGTTGCTGTTTTGTTTTCCTAAAATGTGATATGACAAGGTGGTGGTTGTACTACTCACCGTCATACACCATCGTGACACACACACTTTTTCTTAGAGTGTAAGAGGCCAGGCTCAATGCCCTCCTCACTAACAAGGCTCACGTCTGTTTTCCAGCCCCAAAGAGAGTGCCTGGCCTCCAGAGTGTATATCAAGCTACGACAGTTCCTCCTGCCATTCCTCCCACTAACTCTGTGCTGTTATGCACAAAGGGTTGCTGATCTGAAGGAAGAAGCATGGGAAGGAATGAACACAACTGGCCACCTATAAGGACAGGGTAAATTGCCCCCAGGTTCCCAGATTACGATCTCTGTTTCTGAGTCTATCTGGGATTGTTTCCACCCTAGTGGCAATTTTCAGTAAATGCATTAATTGTCAGAGGAGAGACTCATTCCTAACACTGCCCAGCACGTGTATTACCCCACTACCTCAATCACTCAGCTGTTCTAGCCGGTACACTGTAACATCATCCTCATCCTGCAAATTCCTGCCTCTCTTTTATAATTACTTGCCTTCAGTTTTCTGTCTTAGAATTCACTCTTTTAAGCACTAACACATTTTAGGTATCATCACAGAAACCCATGGAGAAAGTCCCCCCTCTGTGCTCAAAGAGCCAACAAGTGACTAGAAACACCACCTAAGAGAGCCATATGGGGCTCGAAGTCACAAGGACAGTAATGGGGTGGGGGAATCTGATTGAAGGAGAACAGCTAAGATGAAAACTTCACCCCCAAGTGACCAAAATCTACTTAACCAAATCTAACACAAATCCACTTAACCAAAATCTAACACAAAGTTTGGATTACTACAGCGCGCTGGAGTATCAGCACCAGTTGCTGAAGGCTCTGGACTAATAAAAGAATATTCAAACAAAAAGCATATTAACTCAAAGTGCACATTTTTATTTAATTAGAGGTAAAATAGAAAGAACAGTAATAGGTCAATAATAATGACTTATTACTTCCTTTATGTGGCACATTTACAATAAATGGTAATTTACCATTAGAGAGACATATTAAATTTTTTTTTCTGCTAAAGAAATTAACATTAGTCATGTTGAGAAAGAGAAGGCTCTCCATTTCCAGCTTGAGGATTTGCATTCAGCAAGGCAGTCTGCGGATATTACAGACCCCATTCCCCCTTTAGCAATGCAGGAAGAATTAAAGCATAACCATGTATGACATCATTCCAGCTGTACGCTGATGGGCTACAGATCGTTTCATCCATGCTATTTGAAAAACATTCCACTTTCCAGTCATTAGACTTGCTAAATGGATTCACCTGCCATACCCTTGGAATCATTAAAAAAGAAAAAAAAATCTTTGGCACGCAAGAGCCTTGCTTTAATTTTATTCTCTTAGCTGATGTACTACTACTTCAAATTCTTAAAAATAACTAAAAACATATTTTTCACTTCTTCCATTGGAAAAGAAAATCTACATCTACATTTCCTGCTTTTTCTCTTGCTCTAGGCTTATTTCAAAGTTTCTGATTAACTATCTCCAGAAAACACATACAGCATGGCTTCCCAGACAAACCTTGTCCTGACAGCGGGGCTGTATTGTGCCTTAGTATTTTTAAGTAGCTGCCTGTTAGCCTGTTGCACAGAAAGGGGGATCAGTTTAACAATCTGAAGTCTATTTCGGGTAATTTTCTTACTTATTTGACGTGAAAATAGAGAGCTGCTATTTAACACTCCTTCCAATCACAGGAAAATATCACACAATTTGTGCACTCATTATGGCTGCACTCTTAAGTTCAGACTCATTTAAAAGCTTCAACTCTTCAGGTGGGATTTTCAAAGCTGCCTCCAGGTCATTAATTTCTAATTGGACACCCCAACCCTCTAGGCTAGCTTTGAAAAACTCATCCTAAATGATCAATGTTCTACTTCCTAATAACCTGGTCTGCAATACAGTCACCAGGACAAAACATTTTGCAACTGGAGGGAGACTGCTGTGAACACGGGAGAAAAAAGGAAGAAATTGTGTTCTGCAGTTTTAATAACAATATTATTTCCCATTCCCACCCTGAGGAGTGAAAGGGACCAGACAGATGATGGAGGGAGGAAGAGGGAATCTTTAAAAACAACCAAAACGGGAACCCAAACTTCATCCATCCCTTGAAAACAGAACAGATTGAACAGCACCGCACATGGCTTAGGTGTACGTTTAGAGTAAGTTTAAAACAATATGGTCCAGATGGCAAAAAAACAGTTTAAGAGGACATTAAAAAAAAAAAAAAAAGGCACCATTACAAATGAAACCCCACAATTTTGAAGTACAGAGGATGGGAATTTTAAAAAGTAAGTTAAATATCAATACTTAACCCTATTGGGCTAAGTACGTTCTAAGCACTAGTTACACGTAAGATTAGAAGATTTCATTCAGGATATACATCAGCCTGAGTGACCTAATGAAATGGAGACAACTAATTACATTAAGTCTAAGGCAACAGTAGGAAAAAAATGCAGTGAAACATTTGGGAGTACTCACCAATTCAAGATTGTAAATAATTTGAAACATACCTCTCCAAATACACCAGGAAAGGAGATCAGAGCACTGATCTAGACCATTCCTACACTAATTAGCAGGCATTCAAACAATCAAGTTTTCTAGGAGGTGGGGGGAAAAAAAACCTAAACCCACTCGCATTTAAGACTGTAATTATTAGTTTCTTTCTTGGAGTTTCCTAAATTCTGGAACAGCTGTAGAACTCAATAATTACTTTGTGGAGTCCTTGCAAAGTAAATATCCTTAACCATCTCAAAGGAGAAAAAGGATTCCATAAAAAGGATGCCATTAAAAACACAAATCTTTGCTTTGAAATCCAGGTAATTCAGTCTAATCAGAAGGAACCCTTATGGTTCAGCCTATTTGTTTTACCTGCCGCTCTGCGACTTGACACAGCTTAGAGTACTGTAGTTCTTATCACAAAAGCCTTGATCCTGAAAACACTAATTACACATTGGCATTCACGGGCCAGGTAGCGCGCTCTGATGTTACACTGGGCAGAGCACAAAGAACAGCAATACTGGCAAAAGAAGAGCTAGGAACAAGCGTGGCTACAAAACACATTTCAGAATGCAAACCAAACAGCTGCATAGGGAAGATGTCCATGTGCACACTTAAGGCTTAAGGCTACAGGACACTCAGTGCAATGGTCCCAATTATTGTATTGTCAAATGTTTAACCTACAGATTATTTTAAGTGACAAACCAAAAGATTTCCGTACAACAGCTCATAATAAGCATCAGTGCAAGTTACTGGAGAAATACGACTCTTGGTAAACTTTGTATAGCTGCCAGGTTCAGATTTTCTAGTATCTCCTCTGCCTCTGCCTCGCACAAGTAACCTGATGACACGGATTATGCATGCAAAAATACACAACAGTTTTTTTCATAAACACCTTTTTTTTTTTTTTTGTAATAGGTGTATCAAATACAATCAAGATATCAGTCAAATACTCTACTACTAATACTGCTCAGAAGCGGACATAAGTCAACAGATGATGTCTGGAAAGTCATACCACTATAAATTTTAAATATTTCAAAATGCTTTAAATAGTTACATTCAAAATATAAGATCCAGGAGAAACATTTGTCACTGTTTTGTTTTATAACTCCATTTGAGGGCATTGAGGGAAATTTGGCATTGTGAAGGAGTTCAGGCTATACAGTGAAGAGACAGTATAAACTGAACAGGTGAAATTCCTGAGTAAGGTCAGCATCAGGATTTTACCTGCACACAGTTCTCTTTGTGGCTTTGTCCAAAGAGTTAGTTCAGATTCAATTAATTCTATATTCTCTGTTTCAAGCTGTGGCAGCCCAGTAACACTGCAATTGACCATATTGGGACATTCTTTGAATACTTAATAAGCTTTTCATTTGATGAAACCTTAACGAGGTTTTCATTTATAGTATATCAATAGCTGGTGACATCCTTGCCTTTCCTTAAAAGTGTTCTCGCCATAACACGTATAAAACTCTAAAGCTGCATCCAAGACCAGTAATATGTACGTGTATATATACATATATATGTCATAATCCCTGGTGTTGCTTTCCTGAGCAGAAGACCATTGTACATTGAGCAGTTAGTCCATGTGCCAGCTCACCTGAGCAGTCCCCGGCCTGTGCCGCACTGTCTGTACAGCCTGACCTTCAGGCTGGGATGTGCTCCGCATACCCCCTAGCCATAGGATAAACTTTGCTGGCTCAGGGTAACAGAGGAGCAGCTCCCACTTGGCACCAGTGATTGCACCACCTGCATGGCCTTGCCTTTATCTAGAAGTGCAGCAAGAATTTCACACGCGAACACCCTTTTTGTTTGACAGAAGGAATGAAGAATAGAGTTGTTTTCTTGTTGGACAAGCCTACAACAGCTTCAATGGCCAAAACGGGGTAACCCTTTCTACGGACGGGTCTGTGTGGTGTGCAGCATGGGGATCAGAGTCCCATTTGACACTGTACAGCTCAGGGCTCCCAGTATGGAAAGGGATGTAAGATCATCTATACTATTATCTCTTTCCTTTTGGTGTTAGCTTCAATAAGTAACATTTTAGATGACACTTTACAGAGTCTGACTGCCTTTCCTACTGGGATCATAACAGATCAGCACCTCCTGGTACAAAACAGTCTCAAAATATATTTTTTTCTAGCAAATACAGGACTATTCTGCACTTCTCATGCCCCTGCATTAAATGTACTCGACCTCTGTATGACCACGTAGTCTTTACATGGATAGCGTACATGTATCAAGAGAATACTTTAAATGCATCCAACCACCAGGAAATTCTCAGTATCTGCAGTTCTTCACTTCTCACTAACACAGTTCTGCACGCAGCTGTACAAGTTCACATTTCTCATCAGCATTTCCCACATTTATACTAGTAGCCACTTCTTAAGTATTAGGATAGCCTTTCAAAGTTTTATGAAAACGTGGAGGACAAGAGTGAAAATGAAGCGACTAGTTAAAAACTGAGAGTTAAAGTGAGAAGTTTCATTGTTATTACTTGCCCCGAAAGACTAAATATACTCACATAATATGGAATTAAATTATTATTTTTAATTCAAGTACACTGCTGCAGCCTCACAGACCTCAGAACACTTTAAAGAAAATGAGGTAGGTGCTTTACAGGAGAAAAGAAATGGGATTTTAAGTTAATTCACCACAGTGTAAAACATGACACCAGCCGAGAGACAGCCGTACTTAACTCACCCATGAACAGATGAGATTACAACTATATGATGAAGTTGACCATGACCTACTGCAAATTATGCATACCTGTACCAGGGCAGATCCATGTGCAAGATGTTCCATATCTCAGACTTGCCCGAGTTGGGCAGGAAACTGCTTTCCCCAGTCATTTGTAAAACATGATTTTAGAGGTAACTTTAACCTGACACTTGATTCCTTATATCAAAGGGGGTGTAGCCACTGTAAAGATAATTCCACTTTCCCTAGCAAAGACAGTAGAAACGCTTCACAACTGCAATTACAGTGTTTTGGATAAAGAAATCCTGCGTGTCCTATACATTAGCCTCATGGCTGGAAGGGATGAGACAACATCGCATTGTGCATCAGTGATGAGAGGCAACGCCGTGACTCCTTCTCTGCTGCTGTTCACATGCTAAAGCCCAGGGTCTACCAAAGAGCAGAGTGCTCAGAAGAGAGGTCTCTGCATGCACGTGCTTCTCAGTCCCTACTGGTTTCCCCTCACGGTGTGCCAAATCACCCCAAGAAGCTCCCCTGTGAATATATACAATTTTCCACAGAGTTATATAAGCAATTGAAATCTAAAGGCCCATGACCACACACATTTTGTATACAAAATGCTGTAATCTTGCAATCAATACACGATTTAACGCAAAGCTAGAACAGCCCTTAGGGGAGGGGGGCTGTGCTGTGAACGCTTAGTTAGGGTGACAAGGTTTGCTGCTGTCTTTCTGCTTCGTGGAAATGAACAGGACTTTAACGTTACTGCTCAACAATGCTATCTGATGGTCACAGTGTCTTGGAGTCATCAAAAGCGACTATAGAAAAAAGCAGTCAAGGCAACGCTTGAAAACAGAGCATAAGCATACCTGCTTGGTTCAGACACCCACATCCTATTCCTCAAAAGGGAATTTGCTGCCACACTTACCGCAGCACTGACAGTAATTTTTGAAAAGTCACAGCAAGCTAGGAGAGACAGCCTGCTTCACCCCTCCTCCCCCCCAAAAAACAACAACAACCAACACAGCATTGCTTTGCAGAACTAAACGATGGGCGTACTCCTGATCATTGCTGTTATCAAAGTGTCATTATGTAGGAACAACATTTATCTGCTTTCAAGCTTGAAAAGAGCTTTGGAAAGAAGTAGGATAGCATCTACTGAGTACCACTGATTTACAGAAACTATTTCAAATTTAATTATGTCAGTTATGTACTCTTTGTCATCTGATAAAGTTACATTCACCTAACTGAGGATTTTTTTTAAGTGAAGTTTCCAATACTAACATCTCTTTTACATTTAATTAGACAATAAGGAATTAAAAGTCAGCTAGGTAAAACCAGAAACAGAGTAAAATTAACTTGAAATCATTACACATCCAGAAATCCCATATTTAAACAAGCTGTTACCCTTGTCCTTGCTGCTCACCAGCAGTGGTGGAGACAGAGCAGTGAAATACACAGATGATAGCTCTAGCACTGTATAGCAACTGATGTGAAGCAAGGTATTAGTTCAAATAGAGAAATTGTCTTCTGTGGCAATAGGCAGGTTGTTATTTTGGTTTTAGTTAGCATTTTCATTTGTTATTAGGACTACGGTGTGAAAAAAATGTACCGTGGTCTTTACAGCTGGTAACAATTTGGGATAAACGGCAAAAATGCATGAGATTACAAAATTTGAAGAAACTAGGTAAATTAGAAACACATGCAAAGTTAATACATGTGGCAAATATAATCCCAAGTACAGATGGAAGACGCAAGCAAGCAGCATAGAAAGCAAGCTAACTATCAAGGAACAACATTTCCTGACGAGCTCTTCCAAGCCCTGTTAGCTAGGTTAAAGAGCTTTCTCGGTGCTGGCCATCCTACCTCGTAGGCAAAAGAAGTGATGTGCCTATTCTTCAGTTTCCAGTTCAGAGCCAGGCCCATTATAATGTAAACCACTATTGATTTCAGTTCACGTTAATACCCTGGACTGAACTGTGGTGGTGAAGGGCTCCAATTCATAACTCCTGTCAGATTTAGCTGCCACAGTGAAATCCACAGAGGTTGTGAATAAGAGACCTTAGAAATCATTTCAAAGTGAAACATGATTCAAATAGGCAGGTACAATTTGAGGATATATACACCAAATCACAAGGTAAATTATCAACTAGCTCTTCTTCTACAATGGACAGAGACAGTTTAATTGAATGGATACCACAAAGAACTACAAGCTCAGACAGTGAGTTATGAAACCACTGCCTGAGTGGCAGGGGAGAAACACAACTGAGGCAGTCAGCAACAATACAAGCACCTTCCATGTTTTGGGCACTCGTTCTGGCCTCTGCATTACAACATAGCAGGCCTTCAGGGAACTAGTTCTCCCCTTGAGAATTACAAGAATCCCCTTGTAGCCTCACAGCACACCCTGGGTGGGCAAGATTACCAAAAGCAGTACTGCTAAGAAGTCTGTGACATGCAAACATTGCACAAGCTACTTGTGGATCCTTTGGCATCTTGCCTTTTTGTGCTTTTGCTTCCCAAGCCTACATCTGTTCAGACCATAATCTTCTATTTATACCCACCCTCCAAACTGCAATGGTTCAGTTCCTTGGCTGAGGCCAAGCGTTTAACATCCAAAACAACACAGCAATTCACAAACATATAAAAGTCTTAAGATTCATTTGTCCAGATTTAAATGTCTGCACTATACAAGCCCACTTATGGATTAAATGAATCACAGTACAGATTTATTCTGTCTTTCTACAGACAGAAGCCCACAGTCTAGACATCTAGCCCAGAGGTAGCTATTTATCTAACTACTGACATCTTCAATACAAGATTAACTCTACCTCAAGTCACTATAAGAATAACTAGAAGGAAAGGAAAAAAGAATAAGGACATTAGATCAACTCTAAAAAAAATCCTTCTGTATATAAAGATTCCCCTATCTTGGATTTTTTTTTACAAGGATTAGGCAGAAGCTTCTAGCAGATGTCCTATGGGTAAAGTTCTGCTCAGACAGGAGGAGTTGATGATTGAGCAGACTTCCTCCATCAGCAAGTCGCACTGTCATTACTACCTCAATTGGTAAGAGCAGTCAGTTTATGCTGCCTCTTGGCATCTAGAAATACTTCTTCAGCAAACGACTAACCACAAACAGCCTAAAATTCCTCCTGTGCCTAGACTACCACTGTGATTTAAGATGCTGAATCAAGACTAAAACAATACAATTAAATCAAAAGAAGACAAGAGGCAGTCATAATCTCACTGTGTTTGCATCTACTTTTGCAACATTTTACACAGACTAAATTTTGGCAGGCAAGCACTGCTGTCATATATACAGAAATACTTGTATGAAACAAATGCGTCCAAGCACTTTCTGCATGCCATTGTGTGCGCGTAAGGTTTGGAAATGCAAGCTGTAGCTAACATATACATACAGGAAACCTGGGGACACGCCCAATTCATAGCCCTGGGGAACCTGGCAGTTCACAGGGGCAGTATCAGAAGATGAGATATTTACAGGGACAAACTGGCACCGCTGAGGCAAATACTAATGAAGCAGTGTCAGGGCCGGGCCCACAGGGCTGAGGATCTTCTACAGGTATTTTAAGAGAAACCTATGATCTCTAGCATCAAAAGCCACTGAAAGATCAGTAAGAATTAAAATTGACAATGTGCCAGAATCCACCTACTATAAAACAGAAGGTCACTACAAATCCTCATTAAAGCTGTCTTACTGCTTTGGCCTGATGGAAATTTTTCAACCAGTTTATTATTACCATGAAGGTAAGGGCTGTAGTTGCCCTGCCACAACCTTTTTCCAGGACCTTTGCTAGAAAAGGTAGATCTGAAACAAGGTGGAAATCTGAGGAATTGCCTGTGGACAGCAGAAGGCTGCTTAATCAACTGCTCCGATCTCCAGCAAAGAAGAAACTCTTACAGATGCCATCCAGGTGTTAATGATAGATATTATAAAAGAGAACTGCTACAGTACATCTTCCAAGGACTGCTACAAAAGACTTGCTGGCAAAAGATCAAGAAAACAGCTTGCAAGTGCAGGACCATATCTGTAATAACAGCACAATGTGACAGGTTTAAAATCCATGAGCTGTGCTGAAGTACATAGTTCAGAATCCCAATGACCCAGCTGGAACTGAAGTTGTTGAAAGCCTAAGCACCGCAGGAAAAGATCCAAAAGCATTTCACATCTCTTCACCACTAGACCTTGCACTGGGAACACCAGCAGCCCAGATCGCTTGCCCATGATCAGTTGGTTTCCACCACCACACCTGGAAGACTTCAGCAGATATGAATACTATAAAATAATCAGCCATAACAGGAAGGTAACAGCAAAACCACAAACCAAAAATGCCAAGCCCACCACTTAAAACAACAGGACGTGCTAGCAGCTGGGTGTACAAAGGGGACAATGGCAATTTCACCTGAGTGTCTCTGGCCTTTGAGGCAATGTTTTAGCAGGCAGCGTGGCCATCTACTTACAGCAGTATGGTGATTTTCTCCCAGCTCTGTCCCTCTTGTCGTCTCTTCACTTGTTGTGGTTCTTTGGTTCTTTTTGCTTGCCACACTTGCTTTGGTTTTCCTTCTCCCCTGCAAAGGCAGAAAGGCCTTTAGTTTGAAGTTGTTTATAAGTCTGATTTAAGAGAAAAACTTAACAGAAGTCTCTTTTAGCATAGAGTTTACATCTCCTTTGTAGTACAATACACTCTTTATCAACCAAACGTTTACACAAAAACATCTAAAGGCAAGAGAAAAAGGAAAATACATATAGCTATAGCTATATGTATTTCCCTCTTCAAAACCCCAGTGAAACAAACAAGCATCCAATCTCCCCAGCATCTAATACCCTCCCAAGCCCTAAGGAGGGCAAGGGAGCAGCATTTCATTAGTGCCCTCTGGGTTAAGTTTGAGAAGGATTAGCATTTGTTCGTATCTTTGGCAATCGAGCATTGCTGCTTTCGAACACTGTCGTTACGAGTGTTTTGTCGTCTACAAGTTAATACAATGAGTTTCTCTTCTCTGTCGTTACGAGTGTTTTGTGGTCTACAAGTTAATACAATGAGTTTCTCTTCTCATCGTTTTAACACAGATCTTCAACTTAACTACATCTGACTCGGATGAAAACTCTTCATTAGCCTCACATGAGCTCGCTGAGAAACCGGTTAACAGACAAACCTTTCTGTCCTGGGTACCATATGATGCTTTTTTCTCAAATGTCGTGGATTAGGGTGGATGCCAGTTATCCCACTCCTGTTTCGCCTTTCCCATTATCTGATTCTGTTTTTTCCAACAATGGTTTTGCTGGTTCCAGACTGGAGTGAGCAATCTGCTTCTTAGTAGCACTTCAGTTGAGCCAAGGTTAGACCAAATTTAATCTTCTTTCAGAAATGGTAAATGTATTATCAAATATTTGCAATAACAGAAAGTGGCTGAATGTCCTACAGGAAAGCTACTGGGAAAGGAGCACGTGCTCAGACTCTAATCCTGAGGAACGAACTAGGCAGAGTATTCTGAAGTCCTGAAAGGAGAAATAGTGATGCCTAGAAGAGGTGGTGTGACAACAAATGTTATTAGAGAAACGAGAAACCATACTTGGGCCAACAGTAGTGCCATGTCACTAACTTTGTGTCACAAACTTCTCTTTGTTGCATGGCTCACACAAGAAATAGACACAAACACAGAGAAGCAAAAAATAAGGATCGTCATGTATCTCCTCAGTTCTGACTCAAACAGAAAGCAATCCGCTACCTTGTCCTCTCCAACAATACATATTTACAATCTGGTCCACAGAGGAAAATACTTCACCTTCCCCTTCAAAAACATACAGTCCTTATTTGGGATGTAAAAAGCAGACGAGCTATTACCATGTCATTGATTATGCTACTAGACGGTGTTCATATGCCAGGACTACAAAACAATATGAGAAAACATTTTAATTAAAAAAAAAAAAAAGTAACAATGAAGAAAAATGCATTCTGGTAGAATTTCTGTCATTCTTGCATGAATATATGTATGCTTTGATAAGCAAGATAAAGAAGATCTAGTTACATTGTCCATAGGCAGAATATATTTTCATTTGTCCATAAATTGCAAGCCAAACTTGAGCACAGACATTGCTTGCCTGGAAGCTTACCAAATACATTTTTCTTGAAGTAGCAAAGTACATCAATAATATTCCTCCAAGTCTTTTATTTCTCACTTGGTAGTGATTACTTTACTTACTCTGCATCACCACTTCATCTTTGTAAAGATGCGCGCGGACCCAAAGCAAGCTCCTACTTCAGTACAGCATTTGAGCACATGCTGAACTTAAGCACCAGAAAATTCAGCTGAGTTGTTTATATATTTGCTCAAATATAATCAGACACAACCAACAAAAACGCTGCAAACAAGGTAACACTGAGCACACCTCACCTGTTCACACCTCACCTGTTCACTGCAACTGAGACCAATGGTTCAGGCTGACCCTGGCAACTCCTGACTGCTTTTGCAAGTAGCTAAGCATCCTCAGAATCACAAGGCAAATCCCAAAACATCCCCCATTAAGGAGGGAAAAGGCACTTCTCTGGCAGAAAATTATACAGCACTGATACTACACAACAAACAGCAGGAACATTTTGCTATAACATTAAAAGAAACGCTATTAGGAGTGCCTATAGCTGTGTGAATGAAATGCTGAAGCATGAATGCTTAAAATGAACAAAGAAGCAAAGGAACCACCACAACAGACATGATCAATTCAATGCTCTCCCTCCCACACTCATTTGTGGTATATGATACTGTATTTGTATAAACAAAACCACCTGACCTGGGTAATGAAATGGCAGCCTAACTATAGCGAAAATCTCATTGTAACATTTAAATGCTGACTTCTGCTTAAAGCACAGGAGTTTGTCTCTTACTTCCAAGAACACTCAGACATAACTAGCCAGGTTCTATGGTGCTTCACAAATGAAGGAGATAGCTTCTGTTAGCTCAAAAAGCCTCAAATAAAGAAAACTCAGATATATAGCAGAATAAAAACAGCTGATAAAGAATATTCTATCTCAAAGTTCATGTCAAGCAGCAGCAAAAACCACAAGATGGTGATAACAGGTATTGTCAACCTCAGGTCAAGGATACTTGCTATATGCTCTGTCAATACACTGTTAACCATGATTGATTTGGTCCAGTGACGGATAATCTATTATGCACTCATACTCCAACCCTACTAAATCAGAGATAGTTTGCCTAGCAGAACAAAATGACACAAAATAGGAGAAAGTACAAAGACAAAATAGTAGCTTTCTCTTCATCCAACTTATCCTCCTACAAGAGGAGGAAACCAACATACAGCAAAAGCTTTAGCAAAATGCTAGTTTAAATCTTTCTAGCAAATGTAGAGGAGGAGAAGAATAATGTTGTAAATGAAAGCATACATTGATGGAAGAGAAGCAGTAGAAGAAGTCCTAGTGAAATGTCAGAGTCGCAAATAGACTAAATGCAAAGAACAGAGGGAGAGAAGTAAACTTCAGAGTCAAGCTGTGTAAATATATTTACATAAACCCTGGGGGTGAGCCTGGTTCCATTCCCTCATTGTCATCAGCTACTGTATGGGGAGGGGGGAAATCAATCCTCTCAGAGTACCAATTAGCATAGCTTGCATGCTTTTATACTATTGCCTGGGACAAACTCGCAGCTTCTGTTTGATTCTCTTTTATATTCTTTCCTCCACTGATGCTGACACCTTCCTATAGACAAGATGTCTGGAGACAGTACCTTCTTGCTACCTGCATTCTAACACTGCTGTTCTAAAGCTAAAGACTGCTGAGCGCCTAATGCCATTGCAATCCACCGGTCTGTAAGAAAAGTAAGTGTGTTTATCATTCACTCTTAATATCCTGGTCCTTGTGATACCAGTAGCCCATGCTAGTAACAGGCAACACATTTCTGGGAAGCAAATGATCTCCGTTACTGTCTTCCAGATACCCTTTGTTGGCCGCAATGACCGAAGACAAACGGACCGATCGAATATAAAGAAATAGCAGAGGACATAAATAAACAAGCAAGTAGAAGACAGATACCCTGAATAAGTCTGGAGCATTAAGTTGAACACTAAACACTGCTGAACAGCGTCCTTTCTTGACACCTAGCTGCTCCTATACAGATTGCACAATGGCAACTAGTTGCCCTGAGATGGGTAGAAGTGTGATAGGCAAAACCAATAAAGGACCGCAAAGATACCTGCAGCGCGCAGCCACAGCATGGCCCCAGATCACAAGTGCTGTACGGGCTCTCCATCCACTGCTGCCATTGACCTACCTCCGAGCTGGCCTGTCCTTGGCAAATCAGCCAATACCTTTCACAGCTGCACAAATCCATTTCTGGCCGTACTGAAGAACCTGATTGCTATGCAGGGGTGTGGAGAGTTATTAAATAAGATCTCCCCCTTGGGCCTTTTTCTTTTAAAGGTCTACGTGGCATGGGCCAAAACTAATTTTCTCATCCAACCACTTCTAGCGAGAATAGCTCAGCCATATACCGGAGCTGTGGAATATTTGACAAGGACAAAACTCCTTGGAGAACACTGCAAAATTCACCTGGAGGTTGTGTTCATCCCCCTCTCCATTTAATATGGGGCAGAAATAAGTGGTCCACCCTGCATCACAGAGTAAATATATTACTATTTTACATTATATTGTGCAAGTACAGTATATATGAATTCAACTCATTTTTACCACAGGTAAGTAGCCTGAAGACACTTTGGTGTTTCCTCAGTTTTATTATTCTCTTCCTTTAGAGTATACGTACATAGACTTCTTTTTTAATAAAGTATATGGGAGATGCGTATAAAATTCCTCCCCAAGCTTTGCAAAGCATCATCAAAGCAAAGGAAGAAAAAAAGCCCACCAGAGCAGTAGTGACAGGGACCTATTTCACTTATGTGCAGCTGGCAGAATCAAATTTACTTCAGCTTTAAATGCATTGCTGATTTGAAAAATTTAACATGGACTTCTTTCCTTCTATTAATATAGACCATTAATAAGTAACGGTTACAGACTGCTTCCAGCTTTCACAGCATCTCCAATATGCAAAACTCAATAGTCTTACATAGGCTGTACTACAGAAAACCTCTCAAGAAATACACATGGATCAGACCTTCAGCTTGCATGAGCCCACACCCCTCTGGGGGTTTAAGGAAATTGTTTCAACTTAGCCTCACTGAAGAAATGTCCCACAGCTTTAAAGTGTATTTATTTCCATACTGTGACTGACACCCTGCATACCAACTTTAATCTTAGTATTTATCCCATTTTATGCATCACTGAATTAAACTTAATAGTACCCATGTGAGAGGAGAAAGAATTGTTCTCAATTTATAGACAAAGCGTAAGGGAACTATGTGCTTGCTCCAGCTTACACGTGAACTCAGGAGCAGAGCAGAAATGAAGCTTGCATTTCCTGACAACAAATCCAACATCTGACCAACAAGCCCCCATCCTCTACTTAAAAATAAATCAGATGTTGATTTTGACCATCCAGGGACACATCTTCAGCTGGTCCAAGTGAGCACAGCTATTCTGATACCAGCACAGTTATGCTCCACCTCATTTGTTTATCTGATCCAGAGTTTTATTTACATGAAAGACAACTAAATGCAAGAGAAATATAAAGCTTAAGCGAATTCAGGTTATATGGTCAACAACCAATCTAAAATGTTATCACCAAAGAAGCTCCCCACCAATAAATAAATAAATAAAGGGTTAAAATGTGAATAGTTTAGTGCCAACAACTATTTAAAATAGTTGATTTTAAATCTACCCTTTCTCCCCTCAGGCACTTAAATTAGGCTTATGAGAACATCTGGGGATGTACTTGTCTTTCATTACCATAAGAAGAGTGACCTCCCTGGCTGGCTGATTTTTAAAGAAATCACATGGTGGTGCTATCATTTATCCATGGTTAATAACTTGGTTGTGCCTCAGAGGCAGAGAGAAGAAAAGTCTCATCATACTGATTAAAGAAAGATCTAAGAATGATACTACTGTCAACTTTAACAATGCAAAAAAAACTGAATATATAAATACATTTATTTATTGAAATATGTTCATTTTACTAGAAATTACAAAGAGAAGACCAGATCATGCTTCACTCAATAGAGAACATTCATAGCCTGTGACTTGTTTGTATCCTATTTCCTGTAACAGGCAGAGAGAAAAATGAGAAAATACATCAAGAAAATCCAGTGGCTGAGCACCATATAAACGGAGAATGTCCATCTGAGCTCTATGCCTCCTAATCAGCACTTCAGCCCCAAAATACTGAGACTTCTGAATTTGTTGACTGGGGTAGAGCCATGCCCTACCCCAAACATATCATTTTAAGGAAAGGCTTATGTCACAGCTGTACATTCCTTTTTCCAAGAACAAAAAACTGTCACAACAAAAGCCACTTGGAAGTAGGCCACTTCTGAAAAATATTCTAGTAATATTTGATGTATGAATATGACCAATACACAAACCACGCCCCAGTCCATCTGTGTTCCCCAGCCCTACTTCGCCAAAAGCAATACCTGAGAAATAAATGCAATTGCTTGTCAATTGTTGTTTTCACCGTATGCAAATAAGCTAATGAACTTACATTCAAAATACATCCAGGTCACAGAAGTGTTAGCACAACCATATATTGAGATACAAGCGTATTATCCTCTGGACAAGAAGACTTCAGCAGAAGAGGCGTTAAACCATAAAATCTTCATTAACAGGCCAGCCGAGTTGCAGCTTACCTGCCTACGAGCACTGTGTGCCCTGTCCTCTGCGCCTCCACAGCCCACTGGAAGTGCTGGTGGAACTCTCTGGTGACTTGTACAGCTCACCGAACTAGACTCATACCATAGAGGATCTCTTAAGCATGCCCACCTAGTAGAGGGGTTGTATTTACGCATTTGGGAACAATTATGATAAATCTTTTGGAGACTTCAAAGCATAATTAGCCACTCAGGAAAAGCCCACTGAAATATATGAACTTGCATACTTTAAGGATTAAATCTTCTGAAGTACGGAGAGGCGTTACCAAAGACCTAAAAGCAAAGTTTCCCCTCAGCCAAATGCGGTAAATCTCTATTCTGCACGCCTCACTGTAAGCAACGCGAGGCTCGCTGGCATTTGCTCAAAAACAGCGTGAGCAGCTCAGATCACAAACTGGATACTCGTGAACTCTGGCAGAAAAACCCCAAGCTGTTTTCTTTTACTCCTAGCACAGCACGTGCGTGCTTGCACTGCGCCAGTAGCTCGAAAGCTGCTTGAAAAGACACAAATCCTCCGCTAAAATTCGCCAGTTTCAGCACAACTTACCTGTCAAAGGAGGCAGTGAATGGCAGGCACCTGGGTGGCAAAAGGGACAGGTCCCAGCCGACGTCCCCGCCACCCCCTGAGCCTCGCGTCGTGCTCGTCAGGCACCACCACACCACCACGCCAGGCGGGAGCTGGCCTCAAAGCCCTCGGGCCGCCTGCGAGGGGCAGGGCCTGTTGGTGGCCGAGGTCCCGCCTGGCAGCCCAGCCCAGCCCAGCCCAGTCCCTTCCAGCCCCTTCCCGGCGGCTGCGGCTCACCTGAGCGGAGCCGCCTCGCCTCAGCGCTGCCGTGGGCCCGGGGGCGGCGGTGCCCGGCCGGGGGCGGCGGTACCCGGCGCTCAGGCGCCACCTTGCGGCGGCCTCGGGGTCCCCCGGCGGCTGGGGCCGCGCTGCAGCCTCCGTGCGAAGCGTCGGGGGCACCCGGATCGTTCCTAAATAAATAATTAAATAAGCATTTAGGCGACTCGTCCCTAATACGCACGTAAATAAATAAATAAAATATTTGGCTGAGATTACGATCCAGGAAAATGAAACCTCCTTCCTCACCGCTGCGAGGGGGCAGCAGAAGGCCGGCAGGGCCTCGCTCGTGCGGCTGCCCTGGTGGGTGCCAAGGCCGCGCAGCTGCGAGGCCTGCGGCAGCCGCCTGGCCCTGCCGTCTCCTTCCCGCTCACTGACCTTCCTTGCCAAGCGGCACGTCCAGCAGGAAAATACCGAGGGAGAAAAGGGTCGATGAGAAAGCTTTTGATGTGCCTGTGGAAAAGAAAACATAAATAAATGTGTCTTTACGTCCGAGGACAAAATCTCTACTCCGAGTCTATATTGTCTCTATAGCTCCAAAAAGCAGGGTTTTTTGCTAAATCTCTGAAACTATCCAGTCATTGCATCAGTTAAAGTGTCCAACAAAACAGTGGACAAGAACCAAAGCTATTGGGGTGCAAGGGACTGTCTTTTTGTCGTGTTGACTACTGCACATTTCTGGTCTCCACAGCTATGGTAAGAACAGTGAATTTAGAGAAGATGCCAAGAAAGGCAACAAAATTTTTCATAGGGAGTAGCCATTATGTGAAGAAGAAAGTCTAAGAATCTAGAAGTGGTGTGGAGGTGAGAAGACAGAGATGTGAGCAAGCTTTACACAGTCACAGATGGAGAACTGTTACACACCACATCCTGCAACGGGAGGACTTGGGACACCCCATGAAACTAGCAGGGAATTAGTTTAAAATTTGTACTTGTCCACATGGGCAGGGCAAGGCAGCAGCGATAAGTGGGCAGGTGTTTGCTTGCCTTAACACCTATACCTTTCTGGCTTTCAAACTAAATTAACAAGAAGAAGGGAGAAGAACGAGGGAAGAAGCAGCAGGGTGCATGGTTAGAGACCTTCTGTGATGAGGGGAGTCAAGGGAGGACACACCTAAATCAAGTCCGTAGTGCACAGAGATTTTGGGTTGTGTCGGGTGAGGTGGTGCTGGGAAACAGCCCGCGTGTTTATGGATGCTGGAGGTGACCCCAGCAACAGTGACAGGCTGAAGGAACCAGCAGGATCATAGACTGTGATTTGGGAACAGTTACCCTGCTCCCTCGTCCCCAGCTACCCAACTGCTCTGGCTTTTTGTAGATCATGAATAAAAGCACAAGGTATTACAATAAAAACCTTATGTAAAGAGAAGAAACTCCTGAGATCCTGAATGCTCCCTGCATGCGTTGCCTGGGGAGCTGTGTGAGTGGAGTGTGGACAGGATCAGGCTCTGAAGCAAGGGAAAGGCCTGAGACATAAGAAGTAGACAGGTTAACAACATGCTGGAGAGCCGTAATAGTTTGATAAACTACTTAAGTAGACATATAGCATGTACCTATTTTCTGGACTCCAAAGAGATGCTCTCCAGAGCTCTATTTTTTATGTATTCTAGCACTCAGAATACTTGGGCCTTGATATCAGCTGGGACATATTCCTATTACAATAATAAAAAATGACTAATTAAGTGTGAAGGGTTATTTAAATACTGCATCAGTCTTGTGCTAGATGGAGGCATAGCATTATACAGCCTCCGTATTCACTGTATGAAAATTAAAAAAAAAAAAAAAAGGCCCCTTCTTTTTGGTTTTAGAAGTTTTCTTTTAAAGTCACCTTTCTCTATGCTGTTATCATAGGCCGCTCTGCTGTATTTTCCATGTGAGTTTCAGATGTTAGATAAGGCAAAAATCTATAATTATTATTTTGTATCTTAAGGACTGTGAAAGAAGAGACTGGTGTCGCATTACTGAGCTCAGGGGTTCTAAGCATTCTTGGCATTTTGTGTGTGCTGTTAGAGAAATGAAATATTAGAGTGGAGAATACTGTTTCCTGACACTTATTTTTAAAAATATTTACATGTTATATGCTTGTGTTCTGTTGTATTTTCCCTTGATATGACAAATGTTTTAGAAATGCACTAGTACATTTCTTGTGTTCTTAATAACTGTTGTAATATTTGATACACTATAGGGAATCTTACAAGCATTATGATCAACGTAAAAGCAGCTTGAATCCCAGCAGTCCTCTTTTTAAAGAAAAAGAAGAAAAAAAAAGTTTTTAACCTTTCATATCTAGCAGTCTTTCTCCTGAGCCCAGTCCTGCAAGTTGCTGAATGGCAGAACCACCAAAGATTAAAATGAGAATTAAAGGAACTAATCTCTGCCTATTCAGACATCATCACAGTAACTGAAGTAACAAAAATATAGGAAGGAATTGGAACTATTTATCAACTTCTGATAGATAACTAGGACCAAGAGCACGCTCTTCTTCATCCCGTAAAAGGTAGTTGTTATCAAAAACAACTTTTTATTGCACCTTTAAAGCAACAAAGAAATATATTTTACAAACTAAATAAAACTAAGAGTTTCTCTTACATATATACTGTTACATATATATTAAACATGCCAATATGTCAAGATTTTGTATTTATTTAAAGAGCTACAAAATCAGACACTAAATCAGAGTAGTTGGAACTCTGGAGAAAGGTTCAATTTCTGCTTGAGCATGCTAAATGAATACTTTTTATGATTTAAGTGAGAGAAAAAAAAAAAAAGTAGCACAAGAAGCTGTGACCCTTTAGGACAAGGATCTTTTCTTTGCATTTAAGATTTTGCATGAATTTAGTGTTTCCGAAGTAGGCAAGTAACTGTACACATTTTATTAAAGTCCACCAGAGATTCTGCCAAATACCTTGCTTCCTGGCTACACTTGCTCCTCTATTTTAACATAATTCCTTCATCAATGACTGATGGGATTTCGAGATGTACACTGATGTTTTTTTTGGAAAGTTCAGTACCAATGCTAAATTTGTATTACACATTATTTGGTCTTCAAGCTCTGACGCTGACTACAGAAGGACACGTGAATGTGCTTCACACAGTATGAGCTGATTTTAGTGGATATATTTCACTATATTTTTAGATATGGATCTAAACTCAATGACATGTTAAAAAAAAACACACCCATTTATTTAACTGGACTTTACGTTACGAATATTTTTATATAATTTATTAGATCCATAAGTCTTTTCTGACAGAAGCCTGGTGCTAGAACCTGCACGTGATTTCAAGACACTTTAAAAGTTGAGGTCCAGATAGGGACATGCTTAACAGCAAAAGTGTGATCTTACTCTTCTCAGTGGTTCATTAGGTATAAACAAATCATTATTTTCTTATTTGAAAATACTTTCCTTTATCAAGGGAATTAAAGTAACATCTGGTGTAAAAAAAAAAAAAATTGCTTGGAAAAAAATTAAAAATTACCATACTTTTACTTGGAGGTTATTTGACATGTATTGGCAGCTCCTATTTTCAACATTCCCTTATATCAGCCTGGTAAAAATGGTAATGTCCAATTAAAAAATGCTGTAATAAGTACAAATCTCTACATCATCATTGTGTTTAAATGGTTTTAAAAAGAATGCAAGATAACAGGTTTTCCAAAATTAGAAGACGCATTTCCTCCTATCACCTCTATATAATGCTTCCAGGTTTTTGCCTAGGAAATTTCAGGAAATATTTTGTCTGTCAGAGGGCCCAGCCTTCTGGAATAATCCAAATTATGTTTTGTTACAGAAAATTTTCTTATTAAAACTGCTCTCATTCGTGATTTTAAAACTGACAACTCAAAAGACTGGGCCTCAGTCTCCTCCCAGTTACAGCAGAATAACCCCATCAATGTCAATTATCTTCTAATAATGTGAAAATCAAGCACTTACCACTGTCCACTTGCTGCTATCTATGCAATAGAACACTGTGGGCATCAAGTTTGGCTTTCTTCTGTAGAAAATTATTTCTCTTTAATACTTTAATAATGAGATCTAACATAGCAAGAATCAAAGGGTCTTTTAAGAATTTCTTATTTGTTCTCTTTTGATTATTTTTTCTAATATACCCTCAAAACTTAAACCAAAATTTAAAATGAGATCAAAACTATTTAAATTCAAACCCAACTTGTCTAGACTATTGATTTATGCCTGCTGAAATCATACTAAATAATACAAGCTGAAGAGCCATAGCTTCGAGCCAAGTCTTTTGTATATTCATAAAAGCTTTATCAAGCCTCTGTTAAAAATTGCATTAAACTAACATGTTTTTTCTTAATGCATAAAATTATCCTATTATTTTATACAGTTTTATATTATCTTAGAAGTTATCTTAATCCCTTACTACGTTTCAGTTCTGTACTAGTTATTCAGTTTTTATATCATGTTACCTTTTGAAAACTGTTTTCTCATGATAACAGATGATTTTGAGAAAACTCATAACCAAAGGAAACACAGCAGTAGCCAATTCTGCTAAATAAATAAATAATTTAGATTAAGAATATTGAACTACAACTGGAAAATTTGTGATCTGAAACCAATCATAGGCAGGTGTATACAGCTGTAGTGGATGCATATCTTGTTTTTTTTTTTTTTTTTTTTTTTCAAATTCTAATGTTTAGTCATACTTTTGGATATGCTCTTCTTCAGTATATATTTTCACACAGTACAGAAAAGGGCCAGAGAAGTTTCTCCAAGGTATCTTATTAGTCTTTCAGTTTTCTTTTTTTTTTTATTGTTTTGTTTTGTTTTGTTTTTGTTTTTCCTTTATTTTTTTTCTTTTTAGCCAAATATTCCCTATCCAGAATCTTGTGCTGTTTCTCTGAATTGGTTCAAGAAACTTGTAATAAAGGAGGCTGGTATAGCCATGAATCTGAATTTTAATTTCTAGTTAAAATAGGCAATCCTATTCAGGGGATATAAGATTTCAGTTATGGATTCTAGAAATCAGTCGCTGTATACTCCTGACTATATAACTGGTCTTGTGCAGCCTTTACCTAACAGAATTCTAAGGATTGCAGAAAACTTTTAATTACTTAAGAGAAAACAAGAACATGAAATTTGTAAATTGTCAGTAGTTTCCAAGATTGCATCTGTTGCTGGGACTCAACGGTAACATAACTACATGGCTAGCATTAGTGCAGAATTATGCTACCTATGATGATAATCAAAAAATTATTTGTAATAATTTTTTAAACAAACAAACAAAAAAAGCATTCAGGACAACATGACTTTGGCTATAATCTGTTCTCAGAAACACTAAAGGATTTCCCATACTTTCAACAGAAAAAAACAACAACACCTTAGTCCATTTAGTGTAAACTGAGACTTGTACTGATTTTGGAAATAAGACATTATCCTTATTTGAGGAAAGAAACATGAGAAGCAGGAATTCTAGGAAGAAAAAAAAAAAAAAAAGAAGAATAGATCATTTGATGAGTCATACCCTAAGTAGAATCTGAGTCTTTAAACTCAGAGATGATCTGAAAAGTAGGGAATTTTCAGAATAACATGGTAAATGGACCCTGGAATCTGTATAATACAGAGACCTAATTCCAGAAAAACAGCCAGGAAAAGAAACAGATTTGTTCTTAATTACAAGGTCATAGTATAGTTGAGTTAATGGGAGTATTTCTAATTTATCTCTGGTGAGGATCTTGCCTAGCATCTCTCAGTTAAAAATACTCTTGGATGATACTGATGATTTTATTAACACTTCTTAACTTTCCAAGAATGTCTATGATCACATTATTTTGTCACTGAATCTTCAGCTAGTTAGGTTTCTCTAGCTAGCTCGAGAAGGATACTGATGTATTCAAGCAGTACTAAAAATGGCCCCTGTCCTCCTAAGGCTATCTCTGTGGATCTTAGTCCAATGGGTAGTTTTAAAGGAGTTCCGAAGATTTAAAACCAAATTAAAATGAATAAGGTTTCTTAATACTAGTTAAATCACACTCTTCATTCCAATTCACTTGCATTTTTCTAATTTAGAACTAAAATATGTCTTCTACTTTTCAGCAGACGTCTATTTTTGAATATTTAAATGCTTATACTAAACTTCAAAACTCCAGACAGGATTTGTGAGAGAGACTTCAAAACTTCATTGTAAGCAGATACTCATACCACCTAGGTATCTACTTGAAAAACCTAATTTGTGAGGTTAATCTCTTCCAGCTGTATCCCAATTAACAGGGACAAGACCCCTCAGGGGCTAGTCCACACACTGAGGATTCCTCTGGAGGAATCACCCTAACTATGTTGCAGGCAGATGCATATCCTTAAGTACTGTGGCCACCTGCTTCCTAGCGTTCCAGTCTCTTCCTACTACTTAATTTTGACATCTCTAGAATCAATTTAGTACACAATTTAGAACATGCACAATTCACAACTATTTTTTTGAGATAGATTGCACAAATACTTATTTCTAGTTACTTTTTACACATTTACAAGAATGGTAACTAGCTTCCTAAAACAAGTCTAGTGCATGAGAGAGCCCAGGTAACATCAACTATACAGTGATTTACCTTAATTAATTTCCTCAGAAGAATGTGCCTGCAAATTCCTACTCACAACATCAACTTTTTTTTTTTTTTTTAATCAAATAACTTTTAGAATGATTGCCAAAGAAATTCTCATCTGTCCAAAGAAACAACAAATACTGTTAAAATCTGCAGAGAAATTAGAAGAAAAACACATTTTAACAGAATAGATGCATTAAGATTAATAATGATTTTAAAGTTTATAGATTCATACCCCTCAAGATCTCGTGTGAATTCTGAAATCCAATTTTATTATTATAACTGTAATAAAGTTTTATAAATGTTATAAAGGAGGTCTTTATTAAGAATGAAAGCAATCTGAACTATCTGGCCAAGTAATAAAAATGCGTTTCTTTGTTGTGAAGTGTCAGGCAAGTAAGGCTTACCTGAAAACTGATCGATAAGTCTTCCGTTTCCACTTGAGTGCACTCACTTTTTCTTCATAGGGTAATCATTGTTTTAAAGGGGTTTTCCATTAACATCAAACTTAACTGCTAGGGAAAAAAAAAAAAAAAAAAAAAAAAAAGGCAAACATTAAGAAAGAAGAGATAGAAACAGTCAAAAAACTTTAGTAATCACTAATGATATTGCATTACAACTTTGCAATGTGTTTTGTTTCTTCTTGTTTCTTATTTATTACAATGGTCAGCTGAAGTCCGGGCTTCCTCCAGCATTGCAAAAGGGATTGTCAAAGCAGTTTGCCCACACTTATGCTGAGATAATCCTGAGTGGCAGATAGTCCATCATTTGAGATACATACTTTGAAATGATACTGTGATTCTGAAAAATAAATCCTGGAGCACTATTCTAGGCGTGTGCATTCAGAGTGACTTCTGTGTACCTCCCCCCAAACATTTCTGTCCTGAAAAGATTACAGCAGGTTTGCTGGAAGGTGACTCATTTGTCATGCTTTCAACTGCTGATTATTCTGGATAAACAAATCTATTTTTTAAGAAGTTTTTGTACATGCATAATTTAGAGAATTATTTGTGCTGCATTTGATAGCTTTTGTTGCTGAATGTCTTAAAATTCCTTTTTTCACTCCGTGTATTGCTTTTGCAACTGAAGATCAATAATTACTTTCTCCCCATCATTGAAAAATAATGACATGTCCACATATTTGATCAGCTGCAAATGAGGCCTCTAGCTAAATGGCACCCCTTGGCCAAGTGAGCCTGGATAAAACAGGCAAATTATTTTGCTGTCAGACGTGCTCGTGCAGTGAAGCAGACAGAAGGCAAACTATACTTTGTTGCTCATCACCACTTTATATAATGAATATAATAAACATGAGTGAGGAGATGATTGGAGCATTTAAAGTAATAGGTGTGCTTACCTGTTTTGCTGGATAGCAATAGACTCAATTATTAACACTAATAGCTTAACTACATCACCACATACAATTACGAGCAGTTTCAGATTGGCCCTACAACACTGTGAATTTTAAAAAGATCCTGAAATAGTTAAAAGGTATCCTTATACTACCTCTTTAATTAAAATGTTTTATTAATACAGCTTAATACATGAGATTTAAAGAATATATTGTGTCCGTCTGCCCTGCGCGGGGCCGGCCCAGATTATTTTATACTTCTATTTAAACACGGTGGATGAACAATATCTTTAAAGATTGTCATGCTACTCTTGAAGAGGACTTGTCCTAAAAGTATGCTTTCCTTGGTTAATATTTTGAGAAATATACTCTTTCCTTGTTCATTCTTCTGTGGCATAGGAAGCTGGAGGAACTCTGGTAACCTCTGGTATTACTCTCTGATAAATTAATGCAATGTATTTCTCTAAATTTCACACAGTGCTAAATGTTTTTGGCAGTACAAGATGGATATTATGAATTAAGTTTAGTTTTTAAACCGCTTTTCCATTTGTATGGAAACTCGGAAGCACCTTGGCTTTCAACCAGAGAACTCTTCGCTTCTCATGTCTTATTCCTTACACGTTAATTATTTTGCAAAGAAAAACATAATAATTAAAAAAAAAAAAAAAGAGAAGAGAAATAATACATGGGGGAAAAAAGGCAGAATACTCTAAAAAAAGGAATTGCATTTTCCAGCACTTTGGTGAATAAAATACACATTTCAACTAAATCAATTAGATTCCACTCCATGTAATTATTCTGAATGCAAACCCAACTTGAATTTAACTAACTACAGAAACTATGCAGTTTGCCTGTTCAAAAAGACAGCTTTTATCACCAGCTAAAGGCAGTTCAATTAAAATTGGAGGCTTAACCACCCAGAAGCCTGCTGGCACAGTCTTGATGAGCTGTAATTCTAATTGGAAACTCTTCGCAGTTAGCACACAACAAAGAACCATAGCTGTTTTTAGAGTGATGCCCGTATTCTTTGCAGATGTTACCTATACGGCACATCCAGAAGGGGGTTATGTGAAGTGCTCCATGGATGAGGGGGTGAAGGATGATGAAGCCTGGATCCACCTGAACTACGGAGCTGGTTCATTCTTCTTTTATGTCGGGTCATGATCTTCATTTTTCTAAAGCCTCCATTTTTTTTTTTACAGATGTTTTTGCTTAATTATTTTGCTGACAAGTGAAGATCTATTCTGTATGTCCAAGAAAAGGCCAGAGGGGACTGATTACATGGTAGAGAGCTTTTTAAAAGGAGTTTTTTGTTGTTGTTGTTGTTGTTTGTTTTGTTTTGTTTTTGTTTTTCCAAGAACTAGCTTAAAGCATGAAAGCCATAGTAATAGTAACACAGTCAATTATATTTGAATCCATTTGTGTATTTTAGAGCTTATATTAATGGATTCAATGCAGTTGTAGGTGACAGAGTCAACGCAATAAATCAACACAACTATTAGTATTCAATTATCATTTAAACAACATTTTTGTTAATCTTTGGTTTCCTTAGGTAATGTTCATACATTCAATAGCAACGTAGATCAGAATTCTTTATTACTTCTGTATGTGCTGTTTCCTCTGCATCTTTCTGCCCCTGAATTCAGCCTAAAAAGCCCTTATGCCCTTGTACTGTAAACTTCACAAGGCAGGACCTTCTTCCCCCCACCAAGGGCAGCAGATAACAGAGAAACACCAGACAGTTCCAGTTTTACCTCAGAAATTAACATAAGACACTGCTCTCAGTTCATTGACTCTGGTACTTCAGTAATTAGAATGGAGATACAACTTTATTTCCTTATACCATTATGTGGGGCATTGAGCAGAATTTTATGATACTCCTTGTAATTGCGATACCCTAAATATGTTTATGACTGTTATGAAAAAGGTCTAATAGTTAATAGAGCAGATAACTTTTTTCAAATGTCAAACTTTAAATCAAAAGCACTTCAAAAATCATTTCACTGAATCACCTTGAACATTTTCAGTAGATTTTGGGACATTTGGCAGAAGTCAAAAGGTTAAGTCTTCTACTATATTTCTTGAGTAATTTCACTGTTTTTTAAGTCCACATTCATCTCAAAAGATTTTCTTTACATCAAAGGAAAAAAGACAAGTAAAAATTCTAACTCGTAACTTTTTAGTGTTACACCATTTTTTCTTGTAGGTATGATCATGGTAGCTTTTTCAATCTGATCTTTGAAGAAGAAACTACTGATGTATTTTAGATCTTTTCAAGTCACCTAATTTAGTATCTTTAATATCTTTACTTTTTTTTTTTTGAAAATAGAATGTACCTTGGAATTAGCGTTTCCTTTACAAAAGAAGTACATTGAGGGTGTTTCAAATTTTAATTAAATGTGATGCTCAAACTAATTGTGCTCTAATACTACTACTAATATTCGGATAAGAATACATAGGATTTTTTGTAGATTTTTCTATGACAATGTCCCTCAGAAAGGGAGGTTACTTACAAATAACAAGAATTCTTACATTCTTACATATTCATTCCCACAGCTGGTGTATATATGTTTGGGCTTTTTTCATTTGCAGTATCTCACCTGGGCATATGTAGACCACACTTTATAGTGTGGTTTACAAACCACAAACCATAGAACGGCTTGGGTTGGAAAGGACCTTAAAGCCCATCCAATTCCAACCCACCTGCCATGGGTATGGGTGGGCATCCACAGTGTCTCTGGGCAACTTGTTCCACTGCCTGACCACCTTCTGAGTGAAGAATTTCCTCCTAACCTCTAATTTAAATCTCCCCTCTTTTAGTTTAAAAACTCTTCTTAGAACACAGCCCGTGTCAAGGATGTGTAGACTGCAAGAAGGAAGGGAAGGTCAGAGAGAAGATAACATGATCAGGAGAACTCCTGTTAGTGCCGGACTGCTCTATCAAGTGCAGCATCCATGAAATGTTGCTGGTGAAGGAGTGAATAGAGCTCTGGCTTAACTTGTGCTCCAAATATGTGGGCCACAATGTCTGAAGGGCTCTGCCTAAGTAATCTTTTAGCACACCTACCATCCTCTTCAATAACCTGTGCACAGAGGTAACCATTTCTTTGGACAGCTGTTAGTAACAGCTGTACAGAATGACTATAGACATCCCCCTGACTTCAAGTGAAATTCCAATGTTACTTTGGAAACATTCCTAAAACATAGGCAATCCCTCAAAAGCACAGTATGCGGTCGGTCATTCATACTGATCTGTATCTCCTGTATTCTCATAGCAAAGATAGTAGCTACTGGTAAGCTACTTTCATAAAATGATGTAATAACGAGCAGGATGCTGATCCTTCAAAACGTAGCTGTTGAGGAGTCCTGAAATACCAGGCTAATGTCCCAGTGGGGAATGAATTCTTAATATAATAGCCTACCAATGTCAAGCAGAACATCATTGTGATAAGGTGGGTTTCTAACTGAATTACCAAGCCTCAGTAGTCACTAATCTGTCTTGGGGCAAGACGGCTAACAACATTAGCAACTATGAAGTTAACCAATACGGTAATGAAAGTCACATAAGCAGCTAAGATTAGTTCTTGATTCTCATATGCTTAACAATTTCCTTAATTTTAAGCAGGAGATTCCCAGTGAAGACAATCAGAATTTCAAGTTGACTAAAGAAACAGTTAATCTTAAAGGTTCTGTTGCATCACGCTTGACCCTGAGCATGACAATTTTTTTTTATCTAGAACAGATAGAAAATTTTCTCAGGAATTGTAAGAGTTTCTGAATTTCTGCTGCTTACACTGCCAGTTTTTCTCACGTTGTAACATTTTTTTTTCTTCCCATGGTAGTGTACAGGCACCAAAAACAGTTAACGACTTGCATTTCCCTCAATGCAAAATGTTCTCTGAAGAAATCTTGCAGTATCACGTGCAATTCTGAGATACATTCTTCTAAGGGCAGCAAAGTCATTCTCCTAAGATCTGTTCTGTAAGCTATGTATGAACCTCTCTGTTTTTATGCAGCTACTTTGTAGTATTGTTTTTTATATTTTCCTTTTTTCCTGGGTATAAAGTGGTACATTGAAGCTGCCACTCCTTCTGCCATGCTTTTTTTGCTCGCTCAGTTTTTGGTAATAGGCTTAGGCTTCAGTTTAGCCAAGGATGTGAGCTTAATTTCATTGCGGTGCACAATGGACACACAACTTCACTAGACAAAGCTCTCAGCACTGAGTGAATTCTTTCATCTTCTCAAGTTTGAACCTGCCTCACAGTTACAGACAAAGCACTCCTCTTTATCAATTTTATGGAAAAAAAATCTTTGAGATGTGCATTTTTGTTGTTGCTATCGCTTACATGCTGTGGACTATGTCGTAGCTGTTAAATATCTTGTAATGATTTGACCAAATCCATTTCAGCTTCTGTCTGAAATTTTCTCAAAATTATTGTATCCAACGTGATACTAAGAGTGGAAAAATTATTGAAGAATTTATGTACAGACACTGAAGGCTGTCAGTTGCTCAGCTACTACTCACATATTGAGCAATCTGTCACAAAACGGGCCACATCTGCTGCTTACCTAATGCCTCAAGCAGAGAGATGGGTACTGCTAATATGATCCAGAAAGTAAACTGGGAGTCTGGGTTTTAATAGAAAATGATAATCATAGTCACTGTATCATAGCATTAATAGATATTTTCCATATTCTTAAATTAGGCATTGTTTAAAATAAAATTAAGAATCAGTAGTTAGTAACAAAATTGTTTTCTTCTTTTAGCAAACATGCTGATGCTAACATTTCATTAACAGCAAACCATCCCAAAACACCTATGATTTATTAAAGAAAGAGAACAATTTCTGCCCCTCTGTCAGTAATCACATATTGTTTAAAACACAATCCAAAGAAGGAAAGCCATGGCATAAGGCTACACATAATCTCCCTTTAAAATTATGAATATTTTAAATTTTATTTATATGTATAAATATGGATTTACTCTTTTTTGTCAGTAGAAATATAAACATAGGAAGTCTCTAGATATAAAGAAGCGACCAGCTCTTGAGGTGTATTTGCATATTTTGCAATATTGCAATGCATATCTTAGCTTCTTCTGTAATTGATTTCAATATATTTTGTTCTGAAGCTGCTACAGCAACATTAAAGTGTCAGACTTCAATTTATATGCCACTCTGTCCAAATCTGCAGTCCAGTTACAGAAAGAGAGGCAGTCACAGCATGAGCTGTTCTTTATTTTGCTTGAAAACCCCTTGCAAATAAACACTTTATGGCTATCAAACCCTCACGTTAATTATGGATATGAGAACTCTTTAGACAAGAAAAGTATGAGATATGCAGACAAACACAGTACTCTTGAGGATGCTGAGTGTGCAGTATGGTCACTGATCTGTCACTGCTGATTTACCTTTGGATCACCTTAATGTTTCTGTAGCAGCAGGAAATATATCTTCCATGGGATGCTGTCAAGCTCAGAGATGTTAGTACCTTTCGAGTTTAATAACAACATGGTTTCTCATTCATCTAAAATACTGGAATCTAATCTGTGGCTTTCAAATAGTTGATGCAAATTTTTAAAAGCCCTCTAGAAATTACCAGGTTTGTAAAAAAGCTGTGGTAGTTTGCAATCGTGACCATAAGTGCAAGGTTTAACCAAAGGGTTAATAACAGTGAATATTTCCACACCCTCAAAAATTAAGCATTTAGGAGTAAGGATCTGTAGCTTACTTGACAAGACAGACAGACACACAGACACCACTTGGTATGATAGCTAAGGGCAGAACTTCACGTGGGTTAATTCCATAACAATACCAGCAAAATTTCTTTTTGATTCACTTGATTGAATGTTGTCATGCATGTAAAAATGTAAAGCATGTTACTTTTATAGAATGGAAAACATATTTCTAATGAAGTCAAAGATCTTCAGTTATCAGGTCTACTTCTGTGTTCAGGATAAACTTTTCAAATGTTTCATTACACTTCTAGAATCCTTTTAATCAATTCTGTATTACTATGAAGTTCATAGCAGTTCATGAACTGTATAGAGCTACTACTGATGTACCGCAGTGATGGAATAAATCACTTCTAACTATAAATAAAAAAATAGTGTCCACATATCTTTTCTAGATTCTGTTTAAAATTCCTATTTCAAAAAAATCTGGCTGTTAGATTTCCCTGGAGGAAGAACAACAGTATTTGTAGCAGCTGGATCTCGCTGCTTTTGGACGCTGGCATAACAATTAAGATTTGTACATTTTAAAATCAAAGTTTATAAAGAGATGACTATTATATACTATATATATTTAGTTTGTATTCGGTACAACAACACATAATATTTTATAAATAAAAATACAGTGAGATGACAGGACAAAATATCAGGAATACATATTAACTTAAAATATCTTGGTTGACCTACAGATTACAGACTAAAAGCTGCTATAGAATTTAAAGGAAATGAATCAGAATTTCAGTCAGGTAGTATGTCTCCTATTGATCATTTTAATAATAAACAATTTTGTATTTTTTTGACAGCTGCATGCAAAGAGAAATAAGCTGATACATAAAGAGAAATAAATCATAGTAGAAAAGAAGATTAAAAAAACAACAGATCAAATTGTCTCTTGGAGTTCGTAGATTGTTCTGTTCTCACATTTGAAAAGAAAAGAGAAAGAACTCTTGGACCCAAATAATATGGAAAAATAGTCACAATCTGGGAGGGAAGGCATTCAGTGTTATTTAGCCCTACCCTAAAACTCTTTCCTATGTGATCACTCATGCCATTCCCGCAGACTAATTATCTCTGCAGAACAGCTAGAAAAAAAGAACCATAGGAGATCCGTGTAGCAAATAGCATCTTGCTGCTTGAACATTTTAGTCCTGAAACCATTTTCAGAAATGAATAGTTTGTTACGTTTTGTTATGATTTTCCCAAAATCTTGGGGACCTCTGACTACACAAAGTTCTGGTGGAGTCTTAAAAAATCTAGGATTATTGCTATTGCTCTTTCATCACCTCTCAAAAGAGGATCATCATTTCATCCCTTACAGAAGTGGAAGGGATAATCAGGTTTTAGAATTCAAGCGTTATTGGGATATTAGGTAGATTTAAGTTAGCATAAGGGGGATTGTAATATTATAAGCTATAGAGGCTGAAAAACAGGGAGATATAAAACTGTAAGCCTCCAATTGAAGTACGAAGCAGTAAACCCAGAAAAATGCTGACAACCATAATGCATCGGGAATGTAAATGAGTTCAGCGTAACGGAAATGATAATTGAGAACTATCACTGATAATTTAGGATGAGTGAAAAATTTATAATTGAATCTTAGTACAATGTAGAGCTCAAGTTTCTGACCACACTAAAGGTCAATCTACTTTCTTAGTTGTCTGTAAGTATTGCTGCTGCATTTCCTGCATTTTCTAGCATGAGTTCCTTCAATCTCATATGCAGTTAGATGTTACCTTGTAAGGCACCTAATAAAAATTACTTTTCTACCTAGGTGTCTTTTATATTAATGACTATATTCCAAGTTTTCCCACATCACAGCAATTTAAACAACCATGCCATAACATTACATCCATATTTAAAGCAAACTAGTGATTAGTCCCTGTTTCACTTATACTACCCAAAATATTGTGAAGGACAAGTGAAAAGGCATTCACAGAAATACATACAACTAAAATGCTTGGTTACCAGTGGATGATTATCTTTTGGTCATCTTATTAAATCAATAGTTTAGTAGTGGAACACCAAGCAGTTTATTTTGCCCTCAAGTAAAACTTCATGAAGGAACTTGGATTAAAAATGGCCTAAAGAAAAAACTTAATCTGGTTAGGAGATGACAGCTCCATCCCGTATCAATTTACACAAGTCAGAATTGGTTAGCTACATCAGTTTTCCTTGGTTATTGTGTTCAATCTTGAATAAACGAGGGGAAATTCTGTCTATGCTCCTCACATGCAGTCATTCACTATTCCTTTCTGGTGAATCTCGTACGGTGCTCCTTGGAAATATGACTGGCGATACCAATTACCACAGGAATATCAGTAGAATGGAATATATTTCATTTTGTTAGAGAATAAGACATCAATGAAATCTGTTGTAATTTCTATATCCTTTGCTATTTAATTCCGATACTGTTTATTTTTTATTTCAGAGGATAAGTATGAATCCATTGCTCCCACTCAGTTTCTCATCATTACTCCATTAAGTCGAATTACAATAAAATTCAAGAACATCCAGATTGATGAATGATGGTATTGCCTTTCAAAAGCCAAGGAATCACAGAGGGAACATTCCTTAATCTATAACTTTGTTTTATCAGATGGTCAGGCCAGTTGAAGACGATATAAGTTTAGGAGTTTAGCAACCAGCCGCCAAACTGATGAATTGCTTGCAATAAGGATATGTTGTAATGCAAATGTCAATAATACCAGAAGTAACCGTTAAAGGGAAAAAGCAAGATCAAATAAAATTTGAGAAATTAATTGCCTTAAGCCAAATTACAATTTAAAATGCAGTTTGTTAAAGAAAGATACTTTTACTGAAATTTTAAATTTATATGAAGTCTAAATTTATATTTAGATGAAGAATTTCAAAAGGATTCAGATTTTACCACTGTGTGCAGTTAAGTTATAGTCCATTCTTTTTCAATAACATGCACTGGCCATCTGGCAAGACTTTGCAACTTGTATAATTTTTGTAGAAGGACAAATCTGATTAATTAATTCCCTTCTCTGCTCATAAAAGGTTCTCCTGAAGAAACAAACAGAACCATGTCTCTCTCTACCTCATCTCATGACTTGTGCAGTTCACTGTCTCGTGTACAAAGAGCTTTAGCAGGCTGTTGTGCATTTAGCTAAAAGGTGTGGTTATCTAGCAGATGAAAAAGAAAATACAAATATATTATTATGTCTGCTGGTGCAGCAACTTAAAATCAAGTCTTTATTTAAGGCATAAATATTATAAATTAAAATAATAATAATGGCATATAATGGTGTAAGAGAACTCGCTCCAGTAAAAGAAATGCTACAATACCTCTTGCCACAGACCCTCAGTCAAGACCCACACTTCAAGTCTTACACAAACCTTTTACAGTTGTTAACGAGAGTTTGAATAAGAAAATGGTTTGGATTTGATCCATGCAATATGAGATTAGCAGAAATGATCGAGGATGTTGTTTTACAGTTACCACCATAGACAGAGACATATAAATTTTGTAAGTTAAAATATTTTTCAAATAACATATCAACATGAATGCTTTTTATGGTAGTTTGGATGTCTTGGCCAGTTCATTCTGGCCAAGAAGGTGATCTAGGTCATTATTTGACAAATTTCAGGAATAGATCATTACATTCTTGCAACTTCACATTTTATTCCCCCAAATTAGTCAAACTGGCATTCAAGAAAGGGATAAGCAGAGAATGCTTGAATTTTGAATGTATGGGAATGCACAGGAATGCATATGCACGTATATGTTTACATAAAGAATAATAAATCGCTTTATAATATTGTTTTCAGTATTTCCTATCAGACATTAGATGTGAAGTGTTAAATAAAGTCAGCATAATTCATGGATTGTGCCAACACATCTAGAAAGACAGTTTTGGTCCCAGACAGAGTCCATTCCTCTGCTGAGGCCTACACTTGGCCTCTGTCAGAGCTCCCCTGATTCCAAGGGCAGAGCAAGGGGCCAAGAGAGTGGCTGTCCTCCTGAACCCCTGGGTAGCAGAGCAGAATGAAATAAAGCTTTAATGCCAGGCTTAGAGTCACTTTTTGTGGCTCAACAGACAATGGGCAGAACCTGGCTGCAATGCATACAGCGATTCAGGAGAGGAGATGCAGGCAGCTGCAGGTCAGGGTGAGACCATAAGTTACATAGGAGGAAGAGACAGCAGTGATTTCACGGGTAGCTATATGCAACTCTTGATAATGCCGGTGACCCTGATCACCTAGGTCTCAGATCTATGCATTAAGTACAGTAATAACTCAGCAAATATTGAAGGTAATATTTCATTCTAATGCATACACAAACAAATGACCTTTGCTCCTTTAGTTTTGTCATATTTTAATACCCTCACATCATAAATAGAGAGTAGGATTTTCCTTCAAAATTCCTCAAAAGAAATAAATATAACAAATTCACAGATAAGGCAATATAAAAGACAGATGATCAAAATAGTAGAAAAGATGATAACCTGGTGAAAAAAAAAATCACCTTATTCACATGTAAGATCTAGAGCTGCAAGTATTTGTTCTTATACTTCATTGGACTAAAGGTGAGCTGCTGCTGGAGCACAGCTATATCTCACATAGCCAGCAAATTCAAACTTGCTTTCTAACACAATTTTTGGGAAGTAACCAATCCTCAAGAATTGTAACTAGATGTAATCTATCAGGTGGAAAAAGAATTGTCTTATTTTACTTTTCTTCTAGCAGGCAACTATTTTTTTTTTCTGAGCATGCGGATAAGTCCATCACAAATTTTTAAAATTACGTAACTATTGCAATGAAGATGTTGCTGTAAGTTTCCTGCAGGCTTTCATAAAATGTATTTAACCAAATACATAAAGCAGTATGCTTTATAGCAAAGAAAGTGAATATGATTTCAAGCTCTCAGAAACAGGTTGAAAAGGTGCAAGTATTGCCGTACATTTAAGTATATGGTCATCAAGCTCCTTTGTAGAATTAGATGTCTTAAGTAGCAGGAGACTGTAACTTAACAAAGGTATCCTTGGAAATAGATTTCATCTATATGGAGAAATTTTACTGGCCATATCATAATGAAAAGATGAGGGAGGACTGAAAGCTGTAAGAAGACTGTAAAGCTGACAAAGAAGGCAACAAGTTAGTACTAGACACAATCATGGAGGTAGAATGAATCTGAAAAAAAAAATCATGGCAAGAGATTTTTAGAATAACCACCAAACTAACTATACCTTATTGTCTGTATCTTATAGCCCATGTCATTCATTTTACTCTGGATTCATGGTAACAGACCTGCATGATTGCTGTTAACAAACAAAACGGTTTCCCTAGTGAAGTTCTCATTAGTCTGACTGCACTATAGTAATCTATGGAATTAATCTAGTAATCAATCCTTGAATCTCCATGTTTTTCCAACAAGACCTGAATCTTGTAAGCTGCTCTGTGATGCAAGGCGCTGTCTTTGACAATCAGATCTCTTTTTTAGTATCTTTACCTCTGCAATTATTTTTCCTGAGGCATAAGTTCTATGGTCATGTTTATAACCGTTCAGATAAGCACAACTCTTTTTGCAGCTGGTTGATCATACAGACATCTCCGTTCAGGTGATGGCAGTTTAAGTAATAATGAAAAATTTCCTTTGGATTGCAACTCTGAGTAATATGTCAATAAAGTGAAAAATTTAGAGAAATAAATTATCACAAATTTCTCTTGAGATTTTAGACTTCATAAATAAATGAAACAATCCATTTCAAATACTCCAGTGGTATGTCAAAGAAAGAACATATATGCTAAGCTGAATGCATCTCAGAGTGATATTTTATACAACTGAGACAAGAGTTGATGATGGCCAACAGATGGTCCAAACATTGCTTACCTATAATTAGGATATTTCATTTTTCATTTATATTCCATGGCTAGATTTTTACCCATTTTATATTAGAGAAAACAGCTATTGCTGACTATGGTGGTTTTACTCTGGTGGCAGCTGAGTTCCACCACAGCTGCTCTCTCACTCCCCCTCCTCAAAGAGGAAGGGGGAGAAAATAAGACACAAAGAGCTCAAGGTTTGAGATAAGGATAATTTAATTAAAGGGAAAAAAAAAAAAAAAAAAAAGCCATGCAGAAGCACAGAGAGAGAAGAAAAAAAAGTTACTCTCTACTTCCCATCATCAAGCGATGTTCGGCCACATCCTGGGAATCATGGCCTCCATACATGTAAGGGTGATGTCCCCTCCCCATCACTTGCCCACCCCCAACCTGCTGGCTCTTGGGGCTTGGAGGGAGTCTTGATGAGATGCCAGTATTGCGCAGCAACAGACAACACTGGTGTGATAGCGGTGCTGTTCCAGCTATGAGTGCAGAGCACAGCACTGTGTGGGCTGCTGCAGGGAAAGTTAACTCCATCCCAGACAGACCCAGCACACTGACACGATGCTCAATTACAAAACTGTTGCTTTTCCTCTGCCTTCCATATTTGGGATAGAAATATGTATTGTGCACAGTTTATATTGTACACCATATGCTTAGCTAATCTCTCCAATCTGATCTAGAAGCATCATTTGTTATCTTTAGTTCGGCCTTTCTTCATGATGTTAACACCATCAATAAACTACATAACACATCAACAGGCTACACAGTATTAAGGTTATTAGCACCAGTTGTTGTTTCTTTTAAACCATGCAATTGCAATGCAGTTTTGATTAAAATGTTTCCAAAGAAAAAAAAAGAAATACATATAAGAATAAAAAGTTAAGAATAAAAAAATCCTCCCTACTACACCTTCTACATACATATATCATGGCTTAAGATCTGATCACATATCCTCTGCATGACCATGTACTAAAATATTGACTGCTTATCCGTATGGATGAAAATTACATTTTACATTCGAAATGCCTCTAAAGTAAACAGCACTCCACTCTTTGCTCTTTTCATGTTTTGACAGTTACCCTAAGGATTTGTTAGCATGGAAATCAGTCCTGTTTTACTGTCCTATATGTAATTAGTCATGCGCATGTCTGTATGACTATTTTTTAATCTTTTTAAAGGTCATAGGTCTAGACTTATAGTCAATTGAAACATTTTTGTGCTTTAAATTGTATGTATATTAGAGTATTTTGTTAAGCCCCTTAGAAATAATGTAATATAGCATCTTCTTAATTAATCATTGGGATCTTTAAAAACCAAAAAAATCGGTAAAGTTCTTTAACAACGTTAAGAATATTTTATAGTGTAGAATATTCACACAAAGTATATCAAAATACCTCTGTATACAGTGCATTTGGAATGAGTTTCATTTGTTCCTGAGTTCTTTTTTGTCCAGCCTCCGCAGGGTTTCACTATTAAAGGCTGGATAGGGCTTCTTGCGTGAACCAACATAGCTGGTTTAAAGGCTGTCAGTCTTTCCTCTGAGATGGAAATTATACTCTTCAGGTTACTGAGCCTGAAATACTAAAAAAGTGATTTGTAAGGCAAAACTAAAAAGAGGTTTTCTGGAAAATAAAGCTCTTGTAAATACAGAGATATCATTCTGTTCAGACTAAGCAAAAGGAGCAAATAATCTATTCATTGGATTTGTATTTGAATTAATCCAAGGATTAATATGTTGGAAACTTTTGTTCAGATGTTAGAAAAAAAAAAAAAAGTCACCTTCTTTATATTTTGTGTTTAACTTCTGTCTTGTTCTGCAACAGCAAAGGCCTTTTCCCACTATTCATGGATATAGTTTTGGATAAGGGATTAGGTGCTTGAAAATAACCCCAATTTACTTTCTTCCTATTGCCTGTGCTTTCCACTACTGTCCTAGGAGAGTAGCTCTTACGTGACAACCATGCTGGTACACAGTGTTAAACACAGCTGTGTTTAACTGTATTTTTTAAACTGCTGATTTTTTTCCACACTGAGGTTTACTAAACTTAAATATTAACTGCTTGCCACTTGCCTTGAGTTACCTCATGTATTTATAAAGATTATGGTGAATTATATTCTTCTGTTTTAACCAAGCCCACACATTACACCTCATTTGTTAAAATGCATAATTTAACTTGCTTTCTAATAGTTCATTTCCTGACATGGGCAATACTATTCTTCAAATTCCTGTTTCACAAAAAATCTGTATGGGAATAATGTTGTGTGTTACAAAGGCTTCCGTAGGTCAAAAAAGTGCCCAAATGCCGAACTGTATGAATAAATTTGGACTTTCAAAAAATACTTAATATAATACTTAATATACTTAGCATAAATTCCTAAATCTGTAACAATGTGCATTACAGAGTGCTTAACAATATCAACCTCGTAACTTTCTCTTTCTGAGTTTCTTGGCACGCAGATCAGTGAAAAATGTGTTATTTTATAGACAAATGGCTCTTTTTTTCTAAATGTATCATAAAATAAATACAATATTTCTACTGTCTATGTTTCCTATGGATAAATATGAATTCATAGTAGCTAGTTAGTATAATCACTATTACTATGGAAAAATATTTAATTTAAATTTTTAATTTAAAAATTCTTTTAAAAAGATGCAGAGTGACAAATTATGGAGATTCAACTATAGACAAATAATTGAAGATAAATGCCCTAATGAAGTTCCATGAAAGAGTGCAGATTTACCAAAATCCTTGAAAGTGAAGAAAAATATCTGCATTTATTTTAACTGTTTCTATTACATGAACTGTTCTATCATTAGTCACTTTTGTAAGGCAGCGAAGATGCTATTATAACATCTTATTAATGTAAAAATAGTTTAAAGTTCTTACTCTTATAAGCGAAAACTATCAGAAAATCAATGAAAACTGTCAGAAAATCAGCCTCATTACCTATGGAAATAAAGCTTATGCCACTGCAATGATCTGTCTATCTGTTGGTCCTTCCCCATAACATCTTTCAGATCCAATGGTTAATTCCAATCCACGTAAAGGACTCAGGTATATTACCTTGCCAAAAAATTACATGAAAAAGGACATAGGGTAGATGAGACAGACCCGGATTTTTCCCTGAGGAAAGGCATCATTACTTGATGCTTTTGCTTCCCCAGAGGCAGCCCCTCGATGGCCTGTATCACACACACCAGCCAGCCATTTCACAGGAGGGCAGCTTCGAGCATATCTTGTCTGTCTATACACTACAGAAGAGAAAGGGAGCACAGAGAGTACATACCACTCAGACAAAAAGTTGTTCTCCACAGGAAATTGACTTCTGTTAGTTTTCTGCAGATGTCCACAAGCGAAGAACCAGATGTCATGTTTAAACTGCCTGAAGTCATCAAGGATAATGTGATTTTATTTTCACTCTTTTCAACTCCCTTTCCTGGGTTTTCAGAGAACCAATGACAAAGTTTATAATGTTAGAATAAAGAATTTATTCTGAACTGACTATTTTTCTTCAAACTACCTACATTTACTTTCATCCATTTCCTCATGTGTTGGGTGTTAATAAAAACAAGTTAAATAAAAGGTTGAGTTATAATAGTTACATCATGGAAGAAGGTAATAAGAATAAACAAAGATACCACAGAGGTAGGTGGGAACATAGCAGAATGATCCACGATGAAAAACAATAGACGTGGAAAATCTCTGTCTCTGGATGCTTAAAGTAAATCTTTGTACTAACAGGGGCCTGTGTATGGAAATGTAAATACCATCAAGACTGAACCTTTATTGCTGGAGGACAAAGGAGGTGCACCATTTAAATCTTACAGGATTACAGAAGAAAATTTGTGTAAAAAACCTTTGTGAGATTTTCATGAAATCCTATTTAAACTAAACTAAAATTACAGAAAAGCAAATTTTTATATTTGGTATAGTGTGAGTCTCACTGTCCCTCTAGGCTTGGTTAATTACCAGAAAAAAATACTATTATTCTCTGTCAAAGAAACAAGCAAAAACTTTTAAGACTTTTTGAAAAGCTCAGGACTAGAATACAAGACTGCCTTTTGATATATGCCTTCAGTAATGTTTTCTGAAACCACTGAGGGGCCTTGGGAATGGATTCTGGTAAGGTCATGAATCTTAGTGTTTTAGATGAAGATGGTCTTTGACGAATCAGAAATTACTTCAAGAAATTCTGGAAATTATTATACTTGCCTAAGAAAAAGCTGAAGAAGCTGAAGAATGGGCAACAATGAAGATCTTTTAACAAAGGAAAACAACAGTTACCTTTTCTTCTGTACTCTCCATAAAACCAATCAGCCATTTTGTTCTTTGTCTAACCAGAGGACTTAATGATGATGTGTTTCTTTAATATATGTGAACCTGAATCATTAAGTACCTTTAAAAAAGAAAAAAAGAAAAAAAAAGAAGAACCTATGTGTTTACCATCCTAAAATCACTTTATTATGTTTACTCTGGTTATATGAAGTACAAAGGCAAGAACAGTAAGAAAATGAAAACGGAAGAATGTCAGCGTTATGTATTTTAACAAGTCACAGCTTGCTATTAACCCCACATCTACAGTCAGAAATGTAGCATACTGTGTTTACTTCATGTAAAGGATAATGTTTTAGCTGTGCCTTCCAAACTCCAGAATGTGCACTCTCACTAAGGGAGAGAATATATGATCTGGGAATAGGTCTGGCAGAAAATCAGGGATTTCATTAGGGCAAGGCGGTGTGGAATAAGAGCACACCTATGAATTCTCTACCATATTCTCTGCAATGTGTTTGTGTTCCATACCGGCTGATTGTGTCTCTGTTATACAGTAAAGGAAGACTAGTATCGATAGTCAAATCTTTTCATTTCTGCGCTTTTTAGGTTTTGAAGGTCCCATGGATTTCAGTGGAATCAAATTTCAGTTTTGATGTACATAGCAGTCTTAATTCAAACACAATGCAGGGATTTTGTGCATTAATGGTAACAACAAACTACTAATACTAATATCTTACCATTGTTTTAAGTAGATAATGAAAGATGAAAACGTTATGTACAGTAATCTGATTGATTTTTTTTTAACAGAACATTTTATATTATAATGCCAAGTAAACATTGCTGTAAAACCTTGTCTTTAACAAGAGGGAGGCTAAAAGACTCAGATTTATTCATTTACTTCTTTTCAGTGACAGCACTGGGTATTTATAGCATGAAGATGGCAGCTTTTAAATCTATAAATGGCTTTTTGGCATTATAACTCAGGGTTATGGTATGGCTCAAACTGTATGCTTACAGAGTGGTATGTCAAAATGTAAAAGCATCAAATGTCATAGTATTTCAAAGTTTCCTATGTAGATGAAACTTAAAAAAAATGACAACACAAAAGCAGATTAAAAGGTATAATTTCTCCATATTTTGACTAATGCTAACTTTTAGATACTTGTTTCTGAATCACAATGTTTTTATTTTAAGAACTTATATAGTGATACTGTTATGCAAGCAATGAAATAAAAGATTTAAAACAAATGATAGAAATCGGGAATTAATTGCTCAAGGCCTGCTTTTTCTCTTATAGTGCTTAACAAAAAGAAAAATATTTAACTGTACCTCAGACAGGTTGTAAACATGTTCATCCAAATTCACAACACCTCCAGATAAAAGAAAATACTCTTCAGCATACAAATTTCAGGATTTTGTCAATTCTGGAATTTGTATTCTTAAACCATAGCCAAGATAGCTCTGGTAGGATGGTTTAAGAGGAAATTCTAGATAAGCCAGAATGACCTTACCTTAAATTTGTATTTCTTATGCAGTAAAAAAGTACACAAAGAGCAGATGAGTAACCAAATAAACATGTCCCATACTATTAATGCTAACACAATGAGTTTTATCTGCAGGTTTAAAGAACATCAATACAGAAATTTGTCTCATTAACAATGTATTTTAAAATGATCTAGAACTAAAAAATATTAACACACAGCATTAAGGAGTCTCAGAAGTCCTTCTGTGAGAAAGTTTGCATTTGAAAGAAAATAAAAAACTGTTATTCCACACCCAAAAGGGTGTAATAACAAACAGCGTGTGTTTTTATCATCTTTGAGATTTGTATCCTATTAAGACATAGTATAACACTTAGAAACACTCAAAGTACGTAAATTAAATTCACAGTTTGAAAACTGCACTGCCATTTTTGTTTGAAGTAGCACTGAATGGGTTTTGCATTCATTTTATAGAGCACATCAATGCCAGAAATTTTTGAACGTTTGAAAACTAAAAATATATGTGTTTGTTCCACTGTTTTTTTTTTTTCCCTCTCATTTTGTCTTTCCCTTTCTAGATTTCTCTTTTGTATATATTTATTTCTGATACAATGAATTACCATTCTTTCCAACATGATAGCTTTGTGATATGGATATGTCTATTTTATCTTTTCTCCCATCTATTAATTCTCAAAACAGCATCTAGCATTTATGCCTCTCATCAGAGTTAGCTAGCTGTATACATTCTTAGCCTATCAATTCAGTTTTGCTGGCAAAAGCATAAAAGTAGTAGATTAAGAAATGACATTGGCAGTTTTTTGAATAAAGGCTGATATGTCATGAATCCCTGCTGTTACTCGGTATGTCTACACAGCAATAACTACCATGCAATCAACCCTTTATTATCACCTTTTATTGAACTTTAGCATTTTTAAGAGAGAGGAAAATGGTGTTGATTATCTGAGGGTGCAAATATGGCTACAACAAGGTGAAGGCTGCATAAAGATGGACAAAGAAAGGAAGAATGAATATTGGAAGAAGAAATGAGGAAAAGTGGAAAAAAAACCAATGAGGTAGGCATGGATCTAATCAGTCTAAAGCAAAAAAAAAAATTGCTTGCTAGGGTAGAAAATAATTTTGGTGGAGATGGTCAGAGTGACAGCAGGAACTCAGGTATGCAGATGTCTGCACTTCAACAGAAATTGCGGACAAGATCAAGGTATTTGTTTTGGTGCATAAAAAGGGTTTGAAGATGAAGGCACTTAACAACAAGGAAGTGGTCCACACACCGAGAAAGTGTTTCATGTTTCACTAAGTACTTTGCTTTGTAGGTACTTGATTTAATTTCATCTGTATCCTTCAGAGTGATTTTTTTTCCCAAGCCTCTGCAATTAGGCTCCAATATGTGAACAGAAGTAAATTAGCCATACGACCTATATTCAAAAACACAGTAGGTGGTTTGTGTCCTCTATTTTTACTTTGTAGCTTAGCTGTCAAAACAGTCATTCAGGAAGTCAGAGGGCCTGACTCTAGTTTGTCCCACTCTCAGGAGCCTCTTAAAATACAAACTACAGCACAGTTGGTCAGAAATCTCATTGGTCTCATTGTGAAAAAAGGTCATTACACATTTAAATGAGGACAAAGAGAAATCCCAAAAGAACTACTCTTCTTATCCATAGTATTTGCATATTTAGCAAAGATGGAAAAACTTCATTTCTGGTCTCTCCTTGCCAACACTGTCTATCCATTTAAGCTTAATTCATTAATTGGCATAGTGTGTGAAACAAGGAGCAAATTGATGACTTTTGAGTCTTCTGTTTGTAGTATCTAATTACTGGCATTGATTTCATTCAGGTTTAAAACTTTCAATCAGCTTGCTGTGGACAACATATGATTTTCATATATGGCATTAGCTGTTCTGCAAACAAAAATAGACGCTCTGGATCTTGTATTGGAAGCTAATTTGCATTTATGTCTCAAATTCTCATGGAAGGAACTGGGATGTGAATATGAGCATACATATTTAGCCAGTTTAAATAATATTAAGTTTTAATTAGTAGACAAATCCAATTATAGTGCAGGAACTAAACCCAGTAATATTTTGGGATGGTCATAATTCTGAACTTATCTGAATTTACATGACTGACATCCATCTAATAATTAATGATATACAAAAACAAAACTGCAAATTTAACAGGATATATTGTACCTCTTTAATGTTTGTTAAATCTTTAAACTAATCTCAAATTTTTATTTCTCTTTTGTTACTTTCAACAGACTAGTATATAAAGTGGATTTATAATCCCAAGGGTCTTTTTCCTTCTAATTATTTTAAGTGTATTAAGAACAATCAATCTTTATGTACTCATATCAAGTGAAAAAGTAAAAATGATTAATGGTAATATTATAAAACTACTTCAGAAGTGTACTCTGAAATGTATATCACCTTGCATGTAAGTCTGACCAATTAATAATTTTTCAGTAGCCTGATATTTATTTAATATAACCTTTACACCAAGTCTGATTTTCAATAGCATTTAATTAACCTGTGCAATGACTGTACTTGTGTACATAGATTAAAAATTTGTAAAAGTAATGGTCAGTTAGGCAGCAACTAGTATAATCTGTACATACAATGACATTAATTATGTTCTCAAATTGGGCACATCATTGCTTTAGACAGTATAAAATTCTGGCCTTCTAGGTGTATTCTGTTTAACTTTTCACAAAAATTTTGAATACCTATTTATAGTGCAATTCAGTATTCGGTATGTCATAAGGAACAGATTTCTTCTTTTCTCCCTCCTGTCCAAAGTTATACAGCACCTTCTGAAATTAATCCACGAATGTAAAAGCAAATGAAGCTGAGTTAATAGAACTTCAAGATCAAAAACATCAGAAAATGACTGTTTTTGGAGACAGTAGATAGCAAAAGAATGTGAGAAGTTAAAGAAGGGTACACTTTATGCTTCATTTTCTCACATTTTCTTTTGGAATATGACATTCAAATTAAAATGTTTTAGTTATTTAGGCACCTTTTTATCAATCTGTAGCCTAAAAAACCCTGTTCTGTAAAAGAAAATCAAAGAGAAGTAATTTCCTTTATGCCATCTTAGATTTTACAGAAAACTATTGCTGATTGTTTTGAAATGAGTAGATTTAAATCAGAAAGAATGTTCTGCATTTATGCTGGATAAGAGATAATCCAAAAGAGAAAGGCTGGCATAAATGGCATGGTAACTTAAATTCTGTGTTCTTTTCTCTGTTCACGATTTTCTCTCAATGATCCACTTTTATGTACTGTTTTCAAAGTGTTTCTTTACTGGCAATAATCTGAGTACAGGATGATAAAGCACTGGCTAGGTGGTCAAGGGAAGTGATCGTCTCACTCTACCCTGCACTGGTGCGGCCTCACCTTGAGTACTGTGTGCAATCTGGGGCACCACGCTATAAGGAGGACATAAAACTATTAGAGTGTCCAAAGGAGGGTGACAAAGGTGGTGAAGGGTCTAGAGGGGAAGACACAAGAGGAGCGGCTGAAGTCACTCAGTTTGTTCAGCCCAGAGCAGAGCAGGCGGAGGGGAGGCCTCATGGCGGCCTGCAGCTTCCTCACAACGGGAACAGAGGGGCAGGCGCTGAGCTCTCTTCTCTGGGGACAGCGACAGGACCCGAGGGAATGGCATGGAGGTGGGACAGGGGAGGGTCAGGCTGAGTGTTAGGAAAAGGTTCCTCACCAAGAGGGTGGTCAGGCACTGGGACATGCGCCCCAGGGAAGCGGTCAATGCACTGGCCCTGCCACAGCTCAAGAAGCAATTGGACAACGCTCTCAGATATACAGTCTGAGTTTTGACTGGTCCTGCGTGGAGCCCGGAGATGGACTCAATGAGCCATCCTTGTGGGTCCCTTCCAGCTCAGGTTGTTCTACAATTCCACGATCTACAGTCAAGCAAATCAAGCTCACCTGTTCCCAGTATCAAGGCATAGTTTGTAAATCTGTTCAAGATCTGTAGCAGCTAATAATGTACCTGCTCAGCAAAACGCTGCAGGCAATGGGGAGGATAAGTAAGCCTTCTCATTTGATTTGATAAGTAAATGAAGAACAGCATCCTTGAAAAACACGAGCATGTAACTACATTAGTTTGAATTGGGAGGAGCTTAGCGAGATGAACATCACTCACATTCATTAGAATGCATTAAGCTTAAAACAACTTTACTCACAGAGGAAGAGATTCTACAAAGGTTGTACAAGTTACTCTATGTGAAAGAAACAGGAGGAAGATTCAAACAAATCTGCGTTCACACACAGAAGTATTCACCAGAGACATAACCAGCAGGTTTAACTGCTGAAGAATTGAGATGAAACAGCTATGAAAAAGCAAAAGTACATACCACGCAATGATTTTTTCTAGTCTGATCAGTCTTTACCATACCGCACAGTTTTGCCGAACAAAAACTTAGAAAAGTGAAACATACTGTCTACGTTCACAACTAGAACACACAAAATGTTTTTACCAGTCAGTTATTACACATTTCTTTTCCATTTGAATTTATATATTTTTTATTTTAAAACTACTGCTTGGGATGCCTTGGCTCATCATTTCTATACTCTAGCACATTACTTAAATGTTCTTTCACCGACCATTTATTTTATATATATATATATATATATATGTGTATATATATATATATATATATATATTTGCAACAAAACTAGCATTTGGAAGTCAAGTGTTGCTATAATGCACACAAAAATTGGTCAAAAAATATATATAATATATAAATGAAGCATATATATACTAATATGAAGTATATTAAATTTAATGATTACACCTGGGACAAGGATTTGTATATAAATATACATCATAAATTATATTCTCTGCTTTAAGAAATCCACCCATCTTACCTGAAGGACAACAGGACACCTCTGAATTTTCACTTTAGTCCTTTCACATGCAGTTGGTTCTGTGGGCATGGTAATTGTCAATGCCAGGTTTAAAATCACTCATCTGGTGAAATTTCTAACAAAAAAATAATAACAATGCTACGTTAAAATACATGTATTGCTTTTCTTTGTTTATTTATATGCAGAAACCTCACCAGAAAGGTTATCTGCACATTGACACATGCATCTTGGTTCCATTACCATAAGTATCCATTCACAGTTTCAGATTTGTTCGCTAATATACACTGTATATGTACACTTCGCATTAATCAATCCTTTCAAATTGCTCAGCTTTTTCAAAAGCACCCATCTCTCAGAACAGTCTCTCCCCTCCCTTCATGAAGAAAACTTATCAGCCTTTTCATCCAAAAAGATTTTTACTTGCCCCCTGAAAAATGGTTGCAAAATCAAAGGAGAAAAGTTGCCTGTGCCTTTCCTCCATAAACAATAGGAGGAACCTTTGTCTAGATAATCAGACAGCAAGAGCTCAGTCCTATATTGCACCTTTAAATGTCTGCTAGGTATTTTCTACTAGTTCTAGATTCTACCCACACATACTTTAATCAAAAATAATTTCTCAAGCATAGATAAAGGTCTAAAAAGCACACCAACATCAAAAGTACTAGAAGACATTATTTCCTGTATTAACATGAGAAAATCTACATTAACCAAGTTCTTATTCTTTACTTCCCTCTGACGGCATACAGATCACAGCTTCTTCCGCTTGATGTGTACAATAAAGCTCAGCATTTTTATTTCTGCATTCCAATAACATTTATTTTTACTAACATTAACTGTAAAGAGCAACTCTTCTAACCACGATTCATCACCCCTTCCCCTCCCCCCCCGCCCAAAAAAAAAAAAGGCCACCACAATGGTTGTGAGTGTAACACGATAGAAGCCTACTTTGCAAAAAACAAACTCTGTCTACAGTGCAATCCAAGGTGTGGCAGCAATTCTGCAGTGACACAGCTCATACAACGTATACAGCTGCAACCAACTCACAATTAGTATTTTGGCAATAGCAGCTGTGAAGCAAAATTATCTAATATGGAAAGAAAAGCATGTCGGATGGTACAGAAAAATAAATTTTAAAAAAGCAAAGAAAGGGAATGCAATGCTATTTTTGAGAGGGTAAAAATCAAAAGGGGTTCAGGAAAGTAAAAAACACTTTCTTATTAAAATTGATGAGTGTTGAAAAAGATGACCCCTAGGGAGTTTTCTTTGGACTTAAGTTTTCATGCAAAATAGTTGCACAATTTGAGATATGATGAAAAATTAGTTTAACAGAAATACATAGAAGAATTTGAAAATACCACCCTAGATATATATAAATATTTGATGCCTAGACTTATTTTGAGTTACAGGAGATTCAAAGGGAACGCTGCTATTGGAGTCAGACACTTTTCAAGAGCACCACTTTGAAATTATGTTGTTACTACAGAAAGGTCCAGTATCTCTCTTCATGGGTCTGCTGACTGTTCAATGTATCTTCTGTCATGCTGCTGCACTGGGTTTCATCTCTTAAGGGAAAAAAAGTAAAGAATAGAGGAGTAGTAAACGGCACAGCAATCTATAAAACTATTGGCATTTCAAGCATGTTCAGTATGTCTTTGTGATTAAAGGCAAATGGTGCATACATGCTGATATTTTTTTATCTGTTTTTGAAAGACACGGCGTCTGGACTTCTTATATCAATACTAATCTGAACTTTTGTAAGAGTATAGTATTTTTATTTGATGATATTTTGATCCTAAGATCATTTATTATGTTCAGAGAGCTTTAAAGCAAAGAGCACTTCGCATATCTGTCCAACAGTCCACAATTGAATGACTATGATTCATTTACTAGATGGGAAGAAAGTTCCTTGATATTAGTCTTGAAAGCAATCAGTCATTAGACTGGCACATTAGCTTTGTTCAAAGTCATTTGTGAGATTCTTTGCAGGAAATAGTGGCTAATAAAGTAAGGAAATGATAGAAGAATATTGAGACCCTATTAAATCATTAAACCCAATTCCTTCTCAAATACAATAAAGGCTTTGAACAGCTAGACAACAGTCTATAAAGTTGCATTTATATTCTAAGAAAAATAATAAAGAAAGTCTGCCTCCATAACATTGGGTCTTAAAACACAAGGAATGGTTTCGGTTGTCATTCGCTTTCCAAAACTGGTGTGACTGATACCATCAGGTGTCTTTTCCACCAATATAACCTCAGGCCTAAAACATAGGTCAAAATCCCACACTCTCAAAATAAGGCTTGGGAATGCATGATTTATAATGTGCTGATCAAACTCCAATAGCTGTCTTGTGCTTTGTTAAATCCTGCAGAGAGCTTTGGCTGAGATCTGGATAAACAGCTGAACTTTAGGTTGATAAAATACTTTGTGAACTTACAGTATAGAGTGTTATATACAAATATTAATCTTCAGAGTCTCTATGTTTTATGGCCCAGGTTTCTAACTTCCTCATGAGAATTATATTAGAGAAGTCAGTATAATGCATACTTGCAGATGTGGACATAGACTAGGAAGGCTGGATTAAGAAAAAAAAAAAAAAAAAAAAACAGGAAAAAAAAAACACAAAGAAAGGGGAAATGGATGGGAAAATATTTCAGAGAAAGTATAAATATGTAATCTTGTGATTTTTGGTAGTTCCTTATCTTGAAATGATTCTTCACTCTTGTATTTTGGGAATTCATTCTCCTCATCAAATTCATGAACACTTTCTTGTCAGAACTATTTGTATTTTAAAAAGCAAGAATTTTCTCTAAGCTTTGAAAACACAAGGCAAGGGAAGGCAAGGCAAGACAGGTTACCTCTCATGGAAAGAGACGCAACACATTTTGTAGCGAATGGCAGGTTTTTTATTCTCTGTAGTACACTCAGGATTTCATCTACAAATTAATTTTTATATATGTATTTATCTTCTCCCAGTATTAGTAGTATGTTAATGCATGTATACTGTTTTTTAAGAACTAGAAGCCAGTATACCAAGTTTCTGATGTGGCAAGAGGTTGGCTATGCAGCAGTAATAGTCCCACATAAAAATTACCTTCCTCTCTTTTTTTATTTTAGAGATAGGAGACGCTCACTTTTTTATTATTATTATTTTTTATTTTTTTAAGTTACAAATACTGGAGAAAAGTGGCTAAAAGTTTGATCTCCTGGTTTGTCTACTTTATGGACAACCAAGCAGAAATTACAACGATTCACATGGGCACCAACCAGTAGGTATTGGAGGAAGGCATGGTCTGACAGCTCACTGTGCATCTCTGTGGGCACTCCAAGGGCCTGGCAGTCACCACGAGGCCTTTCGTTTTGCTAAGAGCTACCTCCTTGTGAGTACATGCAAAGACAAACTACATGAGCAGTTGCTGTACAGGAAAACTGTGGAGCCTCATTCAGCCAGAAGCAAAATCAGCATCTTTGTCTTTCATAGACCTGTGCGTTAGCCATGTTCCTCGGGGAGCACCTTCAGCCTGGAACTCTTTCACATCACACCATTTTCTGGGCTCAGTAACTAAACCCAGACAGTGACCTTAGCAGGGAATGGCTTTAGGATTTTTTTATGTTTAAATCCTAGGTATGTAAAAGACTGTTTTTACAGTGTAATCTTCTAAAGTTACCATGTATCCAGAATTGACATATACATTGAGTTTCTGAAAAAAAATACTTTCCTATAGGATTTCAATAGCTGTTGATATAAGATTTATAATTGTTTTAGAGACACCTTCTTTACATCTCCTAACATATAAGAAAATACTGCCATCTGTTGTTACATACAGTAAGTGCAGCTTCTTCTTACAATTAATATTTCTTAGACGAGTTTCACATCCCTCTGCTATCTTTGCTGCCTTAACAACTCACTATTCAATTGTTTTCAGGAAAAGCTGTGATATTACAGTCTCACATTAGAGTAGGCTAATGAATTTCAAATATATTTACATGTTTAAATGTTGAAACAAGCATAATACTTTTATTTTTCTGTAGTGGGCTTGGTTAAGGATTTGGGGGAACTATGTCATTGAACAAAGGGTGATTTCTGTAACCACTAGATATTAACTGTTGGGGTGGCTAACAAACAGTCTGCTGAGAAATATCAGCGCATTTCGTGCTGACACTTACTTAAAAAGCCTGGACTCTTACCTTGATACTGTAATGAAGCAAATGGCACGAGGTAACTTGTGGAAAGTTTAGAATTTGCAATACAGAAGAACCTGTGAAGAATGATAATCTTATTGTAACACGTGGCCTTTCTAAATACATCTAACTAATCTAACATCTTTCTAATACATCTAACAAATGATTTTATATTTTAATATATAAAATTTTCCTGACTCTTTTTTTCCCCATTCAGATACTTAGAGTCATCATTTAAACTCTTCATGTCCAAGAAAAATCTCTTCATGTCCAAGAAAAAATCTCTTCATGTCCAAGAAAAAAAATAAATCCTTGTGAAACAAAAATTCTTCAGTAAGGGGCATGACATTTACAATCTTCTGCTTTATTCATAATTTATTCCAATTAGGTTGCACATATTTAGTTTCTCAGGTTACACTGTATTGTATTGTTTTACTAAAAAAGTCAAACAGGTAGCATATGAAGGTATGGAGGGAAAAAAATGGTTGTATTTCAGAGGACTGTGGATCTTTCAGTGCAACCATCTGCATTTGAAACTTTGCCTTTGAATTCTTACAGTCACATTTGATGGGAGAGAATATGGTACAAACTGGATGTCAAAAAAGGAGAGCAAAAATCTGTGAACAGTACAAGTTTAACCCACAGCATTTAAAAAATTATTCTGGTTCTGAATTTCTGATTAAATGTCTTCTGCTTTACTTTCATCATCCTCATCTTTCCTATTCTTTCTCAGCCTCTTGCTGTGCTCTTTATTTCTTTCCCTCTGGTTTTAATCTATAACTTCTTGAAAATTTGACAAGCTACCACTTAGCACGTGAAGCTGATAGGATGCAAAAGCTACAAATACTTCAACATAGCTGCCAGCTTGTTCATGTTATTTTTTGTTAATAATGTGTAATTTCCAAAAGGCAGAAGCAAAATGCCTTTCTTACAGATATGGACAGCACAATCTAATCAGGGTGTTCACAAGGCTTTTATTCACAAAGGTTAAGCTGATAGAGACTAATCTACAACCAACAAAAGTGGGCTTCACATTATGATTTGTCCATAGGGCACTGAATTACTGTATTAACTGTAGAGGGAGTCTAGGAAGATTAGCTTCATCAGATTAAAGCTAGTTTTTTGGACAGTCACTGTAGAAATACCATGTTAGTATGAGATCGATATGTAGCTGCCTTTACCGTATTATATAGATGTGTATCTCTGCTAAAATTTATGCATCACAGCTGCTAATGTGACTGTTCCGGATTACTTACAGATAATGATCTAAATTGTCTTCTATATTGTCACTTTCTTCTTTTGTTTCTTCCTCCAACTCCTTATTTTCTTTTTTCTTCACAAGTAGAACATCTGTCCAAAGGAAGTCTGTCTCCGACTGCATTTGCCTTTTACTTCTATAACTTACTACAAATACAAAGATGCATAAAGTGAATTACAAAACATTGCTAAAGCACTGTCAATCTGGTGTCATTGTATAAAAGTGAATAAGATTTTTTTTTTTGAAAAGGTTGATAATTTTTAAATATTTATCTCAACTTCCCATCCTTCAGAACATATTGTGAACTTTTAAGATATAGTTATCACTGTACCTTTTTCTCTCTGTCTATACCCTAAAACCCAGAACTGAAAACTAATTCTGAGACAGATACTAACAAAATTACAGGATTATTCTCTGTGTACATCATAAATGAGATTTGAATGTGTTTAAGCCATGTCAAGGTTTTCATTTTAATTTTCTGCACCAGGAAATGGGCACCTGATGAACCTAAAATGAGGCATTCCCTAAAGCAGACGCAGATGAATGCAGTGTAATTCTCTATACCTGGGCTGATGCATCCCACCCTAGATTTCTCCTGATTACAGGCTCAGTGCAGCTATCATTAGAGCACAGGGCACTATCAGGCTCTACGCAACAGAGTCCACTTCTTAAGCATAGCAGCAGGAATTGCTCTCTGTATACGATGGTAGGAAGGGCACTCATTCAGGGAGTGGGAGACCATCTGCTGCCATTTGGGAACGCCCAGCTGCCTTGCTGAAGACGTGCTATTGTGCAGAAAGCTCCCGCCACCCCAATTCACCAAACCAATGGAAATGACATGAAGCAGCAAACCAGTATGGTGTGTGCAATTGTAAATGGGAGATGTGGATTCAGGTTCCTTCTCCCAGAATTCTGGTACATATTTTCTGAAGGCTGTTCTGGTAGCAGAAATGGAACTTAAGCATAACCACCTGTTCTGGAAGGCTAATCCTGTATATAATAAAGTCATGTTACCAGTTTTATATCAGTATGCAGTATTTGTTTACCAACAATGCGCAACATGCAAGTTCCTGTTGGCGTTGGAAGTGGCTAGGAAGGTTATGCATTTATTGCTAAATATAAAATATACACAAAATATTTATTTGCAGCATTTAGAGAAGATGTGAAGCAACTTAGAGTTCTCTGATTCTGGTTTTTGAATGATTATAAAGTTTGTGAACACGGACAAACTTCTTTCTGGCAAAATTCACTCTGAGAAGTTTGTCTGTGGATTGCCTATACCGAGAAACAGCAATGATCTTTTGATTCCAGGAAAGCAAACAGGAACCTGACTTCTTACTATAGAATTTGAGTATACTTACTTTTTAAGGTTGACGTGAGATATTAACAGCATGTACAAAAATATAAAGTGTTTGAATTCAGTAAAAAGTTTACAAAATTTCAATTACATTCAATGCTAGTTTTTGACACAGTATCCACTTCAAAATACAGAGGAAACAACCTTCATGATCATTGCCTTGGGAATGCAAAAAGAACATTAAGCCTGCAAGGAGAATCCTGACAACACGCTGTGTGGCAATGAGATTTCTTCCTGTTCTAAAACACCAGCTTCTATTTGCTTAATGCTCCTGGGGTTGCCAAGTAAATTGTTTCAGGAAAACGATCCAAGGTAAAATTACATAAAAGCAACAAACACAGCTAATACAGAAAAAAATAAATAAATAAATAAAAAAGCAGCAGGATAATTTCACTGCTCAAGTTTAGAGAATACTCCCACATAGAGCTGGACTGCTGCTAACACAGAAGTGGCTGAGGACAGAGCAATGGGGGGACTTTTTCTGCTGGCTTTGGTGTTGGAGAAACTAGCATAGGGCTCTACCTTTATGCCTGGATTCTCCTCATATTCTGTGAGATTCTTTTCCCTTGACCTGTAAATGGATCCACTGGCTGAAACAAATGGTAGAGAAACACAAGAGATATGGAGGACTACTTTTAGGAGCCTTACAGAAAAGAAAATTCAACAGCTTAACAATGAAAACAACAAAGTCAAATGACTCCAGAAATATGTAGAAGTCAGAGGTGCAGAAGCTAGAACAATTCATTAAAGCTCCATGTAAGAAGATCTGAATTATTTTCAGAGCACTGTATTTGCATTTTAGATATAGCAGAATGAACTAATTATGAAATGTATGCGTCAAAGATTTCAATTTCAGGCTTGACTTTACTTTGGAGATTAATTTTTTACTTTATCATTTTTGCAGGCAGTTCAGTGGACAGCCTTATTTGAATGTTACTCATTGTTCAGTGATGTATGAAGTGTATTTAATCAATGTGAAGAAGTAATATTAAACTATTATGAGAAGCATCAAATGTTCTAAAAAAATCTCAAACAGAGGGTCAAAAGGTAACAATATGAGAAACAGTGTATTAAACTTATTCTTTACATCCAAGCTTTTCATGGTATATAAATTATCCTTTTGTCACATAAAAGTAAAGTGTAAAATGCATTTTTCTATCCCCTTGATTAAAATTATCATATATATAATGAATCAGACATTTTTCCATGTTTTGCTATTTGCTAAAAGAATTTTAAATAATTATTTAAGATTTGGTGTGCATTTTAAATGGCTGGCTGCAAAAACCTTTGACAGGATGGTCCTCACAGTCATTAAATCATTTGTCAGCATTTTGTTATTGCAGAATAAGGTAATTGCCAACAAGGACAGTTATTTCAACAATTCACATTTCCACAAGTATTGCAAACCCCACTTTATGAAGATCCAAGCCTGATCTTAATAAAACTGTCACATGAACCTCTTTTTTTTTTTTTTTCCTTTTTAATCTTTTCAGTCACCAACACAATGACAGTCATCATCTTAGTTTCAACTATGACAGCTAGACATAAGGAACTGCTCATCCCAAACCTATGAGTGGAACAACATTCATTTTCAAGCCAGCACTGCCAACCCCATTGTCCAGTGCTGCTTCATTTGAAACGTACTCAGGATTTCTATCCCTGTCCAAACAATCAATGGCCACATTTTAAGTGCATTTTCACAGCGGGTGCCATAGGTTAAAATGTCCTGGATATAAAGCCACAACTCTCTTAGCAGTGCTGCATACAGCCTCAGTGGGCTAGGTCAGTGTGGAAGGCATACCACCAGCCAGAAAAGGAACTGCCCAAAGGAGCGTGAGCTATGCCAGAGAGCACTTTCTGACAGACTTAGACTGAAAATATTTATTTTCCTTGTACACTGGCTCACAGTTGTGGATCATACAAATAGTAATGGAGGAAGAAATAATGACAAAATACAACCTTTTAAGTCTTGTATGGCTTGCACTTCCTAAGTCAAGGAACTCTCACTCAGAAATGAAGAAGCTACTTTGAGATGAACAGAAGGGACTCAAAGGAAGAAACGATGTGCATTCAAACCTTTGACAAGGTAAGATATTCTCAAAGGGTAATAGAAGGGTAATACTCAAAGTCTGTTTGAACTAAGGAAAAATTCATTACTTAATAAGGAAAGTGATAGCTTTGGCTCCTGTGGCTTTTGGAGAAAGTTCATCGTTAAGGCTACTGATAGCTTTTTTGTTTGTTTGTTTCTATTTGAAGATCTATTCAAGTTAAAGTTAACTGCATTCAAAGAAATTAATTTCATACCACTATTAAAATGAACTGCTGCCACCTCACTGTGTCTTTAACATATTTGTGATACCTCATCTAATAACGACGGATGTCCTTGCTTTTGTTTCTATCTCCATTCCAGAAAACTTGCAGTTTCACAGGCACAAAGTGATAAGAATTCTGGACTGGGGAGTTAAGTAGCGAACAGGCTTTGAATCAGCAGCATTTCAAGTGGCTAGAATAAATGTTTTCAGCGAAAAAAAAAAAAAATATTGAATTTGGTACACTTCCTTCAACAAACCTTCTCAGTTTCTGCTTTGACTTACTAGTGTTGTGGAGAACGCTATATATTCAAAGTTAACTGCACACAAATACATTATAAACATAGGCAGCAATGAAATCTGATATAGAACACAGACTGACAAAGGAAAATGTTTCTAGTTTGTCTACCTTTGAAGAACATAAAAAAACAAACATGAAATGAACGAACATGAAAAAATATCTGAGGCTTCAAAAAAAGTCTTCCACTGGATTTACAGTGTTTTATGTACTACCTTCCATCTACAACCACATTTTAACATTGCCACCATTAAGAATTCCATTGGCTTAGAATTCCATTGGCTTGCTGAAATCAAGCATAACTAAGTCTTTTCAGGATTTGGGTTACGCTGTCCTGCAGAATACTTTTGCTCCTAACTTTACAATCAGAGGTAACTGTACAACATTCCTGGTGGAAAGTGCTACTACGAACAAAATAAATGTGTTCCAATTTCACTAAAGTCTCTGATAGATACCAAAGCTACATAGCCTGACAGACAACACTTAACTACTTTTGCTTCAACTTCCCAGTAGATTATTTTCTTGAGTGAAGCTAATCTATCAAGTCCAGATTTAATACAGTTGAAAAATATCATCATTTAGATTGCCAAGATAAATGAAGACTAATTTACATATCATTACCTGACAGCACTACTGCTGATGCCTTGGCGAAACCTAAAGGTCCACATGACAATACAGTGAAACTCAGAGATTTAAATGAACCTTTTTAATTATTTGAAATATGAAAAACGATTATGTTAAGTTTAAATTTTTGTTCATCTTGATAGCAAATTTTATTTACTGTCCAACTTGTCTTTATGTCGAAGATGCAGGAAATTACCTAAGGTAACACTCAGAGCCTTATATTACATATACTGACCAGGCAGAGCTCAGACTCAGTAGAACAGTTGTCCCGAATTCTTTGTCTCTGACTGATGTCTGGTTAACGTAACGACAAAACCTTTTCATTTAATACATATATTTTTTATAATAAGCAAAAACACATCCAAACAATGCTCAAAATCTGATTTAAATGGCAAAAAACTGTTACTATTCTTATCTTGTCTTGTTTAACCTATTATAACTCACAGCACAAAGATTTATAATGTTAATCTTGATGTAAGTTGTTAATACACGAGTTTACAAACTGTTCTACTAAATCGGCGAGATGTGACACTATCTTATTTGAGCAAGATTAGATAAATTAGTTACAGTTCATAATCAGAAAAAACGTGTTTAAGATTATCTAGAAAGATAAAAGTGGGTTAGATAAAAGTTACAGTTGTGATGGAGTTTCCTTATTACCTTCACACTATAGAAAGGGGATTTTATTTATTTTTACAGTCTACCCACCAAAAAATCCCATGAAACTTTGTATGATTTTGAGCCTTTTAGAATGCCATAACATTTTATAAGATCTTCCAGTCCCTTCTTACGCAAAATAATAGAGTCTGTTAGGGTAAGTATCATAGAATCATAAAATGGTTTGGGTTGGGAGGGACCTTAAAGATCATCTAATTCCCACTCCTCTGCCCTTGGCAGGGAAACCTTCCACTAGACCAGGTTGCTCAAATCAATGCACAGTACTTCACCCAAGTTCATCAGTGACAGTTACAGGCATCTATAATTCCTTAAAAAGAGACAAGCTAATTCCTGGGACAGGTACTAGGTTCAGTGTAGGGAGCCAAGATTGAAACTTGTAGGAAGAACACCTTACCTGTGAAAATTTAACATATGTTGTAGATTGAAGTCACTGTTTGTCTTCATACCTCTATTAGTTTTGGCATGGTGGCAAAATAATCTCTCTAAGAATAAAGCTGAAGCTCTGTGTTGCAGATGTTTCATTCATAGGAACAAATTCTATTGCACATGAATTTTCTGTTATGTTTGAAAGTTTCTCAGTAATGTGGAGGAGGTAACGGAGGCAACATTGAATTTCCAACTAGTTTTTAACCTGGTATAGGAGTAAAAGATTTTGTAAATTTACAATAGAGATTATTTCAGTTAGTAAGCTGTTACAGTATAATTATATCAGCGTTAACTCCTTGAACTAAGTTGTGCACTACCACCTATTTCTCCTGACTCAGAGTCAGTGAGTCATTAATTTACATACTTGGGTAGCTGAAAATTAATCCTATCCTGATTTTTCTTCTCTTCCTAATGGCACTAGGAAGAGGCTCTTGAACCAGACCCTCAGTAGCATATGAATAGTTCTGTGAAGCTTCTGACAAATTCTCTGTCTTACTGTTAATGAACGTTTGTAGAATATGCCAAAAGGTCTTTGCGGCAAACACTATTATGCTGGCAAATGGGGAATCTTTATAAACAGCTTATAAGCCTTTATAATTGCCTTTTATAAAAGCTGACATATTTAAAACTATAACGGCATTAATGACTGCAACTGTTATGACTAGATATGTACAAAAAGTTGTATCATTGTAGAATCCCATCTGTAACGCCACCTACCAGAGGGTTTAGAGGTGTAATTTCTTTCAGTAGCACGAGGTGGAGACAATGATTCACACACAACGCTTGCTAACATACATTTTTCCAGCTGCTGTACCACAGCCACTGCCAGTTAGCATGATTTCACTTTTCCATTCACTTCATTACAGATTGCAAGGTTACATTTTTTGTAGTAGCTATAACAAAGAAAGTAAAATAAAATTATTCGTGCTTTGAGTAGGTACCAGGTCTCCCTGAATCTCTTTCACACACGTGTATGTGTATGTAAATCACAAAACGCCAGGCAAACTATAAACAAAGTACCAGAGCTTTCTTTCCAGGCCTAATATACGTGACATTTATTTACTAACGATAACTCTGACCGCATTTTTTCTTGAGCCATAAGAAACATCCTTACCCATAATCTTAAATTTACTTTTTTTTTTTTTTTTTTTTTTTAATAACTAGAAAATACATACTCAATTAAAAACCTCAGTCTTTGTAAAATCAATGATACTTCTGAAATTCCTGGAAATAAAAATTAACAACAACAGAAACATCCATACACAGTAATTTACTTTCCCCACATTAACTTGATTTATTGAGCCTTTCATAGCACATTTAATAGTCCTTACCACAGAACGGTCTCCCAGTTAGCAGCTGGAGAGTTTTGACGTCGGCCATGACCAATGGTTGATATCATGTGCTCTGTGCCCATCTTTAACTTCATAGGAACTAGTTTTGAACTAGTTAGGAGGCACTAGAAGAGAAAAGCCAACAAAGATAAGCGCATGCTACTAAGCAACTGCCAGGAGACCCCTTTGCAGATATTCAGCCTAAAATTTAAAAAGTGGTTAGCGAGTTAAGAAGGTTTATTGCATCAGTATGAGACACCGTATATAGCAGCAAGGGACTGCCTAATACAGCCTGCAAATCTGACGTATTTGAATTTCCAAATGATAAAAATAGTACAAGTTAAAGATCAGGCAAAAGTAAGCTGTTTTATTTAAGCTGCTGAAACAAATGCAGATGGAGTTCTTACTCTGGCATACTATCTCCTTGTCGTCTAAAAGATGGGATCTCCTAGCAACTAAGTTGTTCTGAATTAAAATGTTTTTACCACACTAAATGCGAGTGTGGGCTAATTTCCCTATGGCAATCAAAGTTTTGAATTTGGCTGAGCCTAGCTGTAGCAGACTGTAGTCTATGAAAGCATATTGGGAGTCTGCATCCAAAGGGATCCTCTTGGAAATATCCGTTTAAGTTAGCAGAACCATTAGAAGGGTTTGGCAAATTTCCCTCTAGGCTGCTGGGGTTTGATCCTGGTCAGGAAGCAGCTGGAATTTATGTAGCTTGGGTTGATTCCTTTAGGTTTCTTTGCACTATTGCCTCTTCCAAAGAGAAAAGGAAGAGAAGTATTGGTTGTTACTGTGCTGTTCATGACATCTGTTCAATGAATAACAGACTGGTTAGGGGTTGGAAGGGACCTCTGGAGGCCATCTGGTCCACAACCTTGCTCGAGCAGGGACACCCAGATCAGGTTGCCCAGGAACTTGTCCAGGTGGCTTCTGAAGATCTCCAGGGAGGAAGAACACAGCCTCCCTGGGAAACCCATGACAGTGCTCCGCCACCCACACAGCACAGAAGTGCCTCCTGATGGGCAGAGGGAAACTCCTATGTGCCAGTTTGTGCCCGTTGCCTCTTGTCCTGGCGCTAGGCACCACTGAAAGGAGTCTGGCTTTGTCTTCTTTGCATCCACCCTTCAGACAACCCATCCATGCTAAAAAAAATCATAAAAAAAATCAAAAAGCCTTTTCAAATGCAGGGTTGCTTTTCAAGCAATGAAGATAACCATTCTTTAAGAACATGATGCTGTGGTCTGTAGCTGTCCTACACACTTTTGCCAAGTGTGAGGGAAAAAAGAGAATTGAGCAGGCTGTTTGAGTGTCAGAAAGTCAGCAGCTGAGGTGACTTAATATTCATTGACCAGCCTGGGAAACATTCACCGAAATGATCTATAATATAATTTAATACTAAGAAAGAAACTTCTGTGATTAATGTGCGCTTCCATCTGATTCAGTCTAACTATCCATAGGAGTGCAATTTTTTCTAGCTAGTATCAAAGGCTCTTACATGTTTTAATAAGATCATAGTCTTTGAAGCATTACCAATACTGACATCGAACCTGAAAACAAAAGCCTAAGTGTAACCGGTCACATGAAACGGACCAAAGGGGACATCTTTAGGTAACATTCACAGCATGAAGGGTTTGTGTTTCTAGTTTGTGATGGTGACTGGAAAAACCTCCAGGCTGTCCTTCCAGAGTATTTTACCACCAGTTTATAAATATTTTAGTCTTGGCAAATTAATAAAAAATTCTACTTTCTCTCTTAGTTCAATTTTCTCAATGACTCATTCCAATATTCCATATTTCACAAAATTGGACTACTTATTACTACTAACTTGAATCTAGTTCTGCTTTTCTAGGGGGGTAGTTTTATGGATGGAGTTGTTAAGTAGAAAAGTACCCCCTCTTTGGCGCCCCCCCCCCCCCTTTTTTTCCTTTTTTTTTTTTTTTTAAATACAGACTGAAGTTTTCAAACCATGGTGTTTGAAGTTGCACTCTGAATTCCATACTGAAGAGTAGTCACATTTCGGAAGACTCTCTAATGAGTAGCATCGAAATAAGTAGGAACTGCTGGTGCTCTGGAAAATCTAATCACTTTTTGTAATAGACTTGGAAAGATGACGGTATGAAATCTAAGCTAAAATCAGTTTGTGTTTTCAAATTTGTATGTGATGTTTACTGTTTACAAAATATTTCAGCTCCATGAAAAATGATAGAAAAAAATCTCCTTTCCACTGTAAGTCACCTTTTTTTTTTTTTTTTTAAAAAAAAAAAAAAAAAACATAGCTGGTCTTAATGCTCCTCATAAATAACTCTCCAATATACTTGACTATATAAGCTATTCTGCACTCTGCTTGTAGGGGATGATGGAGGAAAAAAAGGAAAAACCCTTTCCTCTGCATCTAAAAATATTTTTGAGATTTTCCTTTATCTTCTTGATGTATCTATGAGAACATCCATCACAGAAATCCAATACAGCACAAAATAGAGTACAAAACACTGTATGATGTTGCAGATTTGCAGTGGTACGTGACATCCACAGCACTGCTCTTAATTGTATCATTCCTTAAGTACCTCATGGCAATGATAGGTTTAGACGTCACGGTTTACTGTGGAAGGGAAAAGCCTTGTGTGTGTCACAAGTCCATCTTCGTTCTATTCTCCCTTTATAATGCTGGGGAGGGGACAGGACCCAAAGAGGTGATATATCCAGTTTTATAAGAATGAAAGCAGGTATTATACAGTGAGAACTGACAGAGCCTGGAAAAAAAGACGGTATGCAGAATCACGAGTAGCTATTTGGGGTGCAGATACTCTCAAGTCAACTGCGTGGTGCATATGATACATGTATCGTGTATACGTTGACCACCTGTCAGTCATGTTCCTGCTCCTGGTCACACTTTCCTCCCTGCACACTGAATCCTTCATGCTGTGTATAATCTAAACCTGCTTTTTCTGGCAGATTATTTCCAGATTACGTATGTAGCCACTTATTGACAGCAATCAATATTTAAGAGTTGAATGTGGCAGGAATATAGTAAAGGACAACAACATGAGCCGTTTTTTCTAGGCATGAGATAAAAGGAAGATTCATTATTACAAAGAGGAGTATAAGAAGTGTCTGCATACCTACTAGGTCAGCAGCAACAAAAGCGGTCGGAGAGCCCAGCTGAAATATGAAGAATAAGGATACAGCAAAGGTGCCAATGCTGACAGCTATACACATGAACGCTGTAAAGGATAACTATCTCAAAAAATCCCCAACCCTCCAGTATGGGATTAAATTCCCATCCATACAATCTCTACAACCCCCCTGACAGGGGCACATCAGCATTCTCATGCATGCTATCAGATAATATTCAGATCATCAGCCATATATTCTGTTCCCACACAGTATCATTTACTACATAAAAATATAATTACATTCACAGAGAGAACCACAACTACCATACTTTTCCAAAAAATAAATGTATACCCTTAGTGAAATTCTTGTTGAAGTGAAACCACGGGCAAAACTCCCACCGATTTTGGCGCAGGCAGGATTTTAACCACAGATTTCAACAAAACACAAAAACAGTAAGATATATTGTTCTAAGTAGAATAACTGCTCTGCATTTCATACAGTTGCAAAAAGTCAGAAGCGGTTCTGTGAAATGGTGTTGTGTTTTTTTTTAATGTGCATTAGATACATTTTAATCTACTGTACTTAATCTTAATCCAAGTACTGGCATGTCCCTTTAGGTAAAAAACAAAGCCAAAAAGCCAAAAACCATCAACAAAAAAAAAATAGAAAAAAGGAAACATAAGTATACCCCAAATGTTTATTTTTTTTAATAGTGAAAACTACTTAATATTCAAAGCTATACAGTGCAGACATAATGAACGGCTTTTTAAATTTCTGCTTTCTGTTCAGACTCATGCTGCATTGCTGAAACACTGCATTCCAACCCCTGAAGATCTAATGCACTAATCTAATGCACTGTGGCTGACCTATTACGGATGATTATAAATTACAGAAGTCCTTGTGTTGCTATAATTTTCTAGAGATTGCTTCTTAAAGCCAGAAGGTGAAAAAGAAAAAAAGTGTAAACTACCATTTCCTCTGTCTATGCTGGATTTAGCTCAGTCAGAAACACCATTTCAGAGCGATAGACAAAGTACCCGATTTATTTACTCCCCATATGAAATTTACACCATAAGGAAGCAGACACAAATTAAGCTCTCTAATAAAAAATGAGAGGAGCGGCTGGATCCTGTGTTGCTTACTCTTGGAAGCTTTTGCAATTTTTGTACAATACCTATGCTGCAGTTCCACAGATGAAATGGGAAGAATTATTTCTTTCCTTTGAAATGATGACAAATTCATAAAGAATTGCGAGATGCCACTGTACCACTGCAATGTCGCGCAAGTACATAGTTTAGAAAAAAAATACTTTGCAAATAATAAAACGACAAAGTTTTTACTTTCAAATTGTTACTACTTCATTTTTGTTGGGCGCGTTGTTTGCAGGATTAGGGTGCTTGAAAATTAATAGCAATGCTCTTTTGTTTCATTTTATGCAGTTCTGGAGACCAGAGGAGCCTCAGGAATTAATTGTAGCCTTCTAATAAACACAATGATGTAATGACGTATTTAACATCACTGGTTTTTGTTTGATTCCAAATAAATTGCAGATTTTTTTTTCTGCTGTGATACTAAAACAATTACCTTTTTGAAAAAGGATAATTAATCTACAATTTTTTCACATTAGATCATATATCTCTAAAGAGTGCCCACAGATTTGATGGTCTTCAGCTGCTGTGTATTTATTTTTCATTTTTTCTACTGATGTACCGCCCCATCAGTGCTGACATTTAAATGAGTGAGTATTCAACACAAATGTGATCATTTGTATAGCATCCAATGCGGCACCATACTGAGATGATTGCTTCTGGGAGCCATCCATGGGTTCTCGAATAGGGGGGAAAAGCCAGGCAAAATTTTATCAATTTACATTTTTCTGTGATTAATTTTTATGCAAATAAGGGCCCGACCGTGCTCCCATCTCACCTGAATCATGCGGATCATCAAAGACAAATTGAGCATCACTTATTTAAAAAATAGGCTTTAAACTACTCTACAGCTGTGTTGGAAAATGCTAAGAGCAGGGCATGAACTTTTCTAATGTAACAGGAATAGATAAGAAAATGCTTTTTTGCATTTTTGTCCACACTGTGATAAACATGAATCTTAACAAAATCCTAAAAATTGCTTTTGTTTTATATTCCTTTTGCCCTTGTAAACATTTGGCATGGGAAAGCTACATAAGGGGATTTTTCCAGTTTCAGAATACAAACAAGCATACTTGCAAATAAAAAGGCATTGCTTAGTGATGAAAAATGTTGTACTGGTTAGCACACTTATAGTAAATATTTCCATATTCTTTCCATATTCTATTTAGATAGAATTCAAGAAATCAGAAAGTAATACACTATAGTGGAACAGGCCTTATATAAACAATCATATAATGTAAATGACAAAAAGGCATTAACTCACAAGTAAATATATAAGTTCTGTTTATAAATGAATACATTTTGCTTTATTGTAGATATCTACACATGTCTATATTTGCCTAACATGAACTGGAAATTTAAGAGTTAGCTAAACAACAGGCTTTTAAAAGTAATTTTGATGAGCAAATTACACGGGGGGACATTTTTATAATTACTGATATTGAGAGTAAGTAGAAAAACTAATCTTTTTATCAACTTGAAAACAAAGTATTTCTCTTCCTGTTGGAAACCAACAAAATTCTTTAAGACACTACAGTTGAAGGCAGTATTATCAGCCGTGAGTATAATTTTTGTAGCTGTAAAATAAGTATTGCTCAGAAATACGAACTCTTGGCCCTCTATTTTGCACGTGAAATTAGTATACAGGTGTAAGAATGCATTCTCACGAAAAACGTTCCCATCTCAAGAAGCTGAATTTTGAAAAGGCCGTTTCTCTTCAGAACCATGTTTTGAGAATTATAATATATAATGTTCAGAGACTCATTTTACAAGTCTTTGTACAAATCACTACGCCTAGAACTAATCTCAGAGTGAGATGTGTATTGGAGATAAGATGGTCTTTATCAGTTAGTATTTGAAAAAAGAGGCTCATGTACCAGATGCTCTTGTGACTTCAGCGCAAAATATGTCCCCTTATATATTACATACACGAAAGCTTTTTTTTTTTAAATGGATTTGATTAACCCCCACTTTTAATGAGTTACCTTTCATTAAACTGCACAGCTGAACGAACATTATTTCATATGCAACATAGAATATGCTTGCACACATGCAGACGAGCAATTTTATGTTCAGACCCTCCCGTAAATACTGCAGCCCCATATCATTTACTGTGCAGCTGACTGGGGGAATTGTCACTGTTTTAAAGCTGCTGGGAGTTCTGGTACAGTTCTCAGAAAATCCAGACCTCCAGCTGCAGTTTTTTGAGGCCTGCAGACAAGAACACCACAACTGATACTCTTAAATACCTCAGATGTGAGCAGCATGCGACCCATCATTTTTAATGTTTGTATTAATTCCTCTATCTCATGTAGCCAGGAGTTTTGAAAAAGACTATACTGTGGCAAGTTCTGATCAAATCCAATACATTGACTAAATAAATGCTACAATTTGCTATTCAGAAAAGGACTTGTGAAAACTAAAGCATTGCGAATGAAGACAGTAAGACAGTAAATTGTTTAAAACAAAAGACTTTTTTCCCTTTAAAAAAGGCCTTGTGCAGAAAAAAAAAAAAATCAAGATGTTGAAAAAGACCAAGTTACAAAGACAAATACAGTGCTGTTATTATTTTCAAAATCTGTCTAAAATATTAAAAGCATCAATTGCACAACATAGATTCCTGTGAAGTGGAACAAAGCTTAAAATATTTACTATTCTCTGTCTTTCAACAAACTTAACATCATCTATGGGAAATATCTCGTATGACTGCATTGATACAAATACAATAGTAGATCTATCCAGTCCACCTTCCCTATATGACAGGTTTCTGTATGTTACTCTGTGCCACTGATGCCCATATAATTTCTTATAAACTATAGTCATGATATCCTACTGGAATAGTTCTGCTATTATAATAAAGTAGTATATGAAAAAGTACTATGTAGCAGCTTACAAAGAGGATTCTGAATCAACTGAAAATGTTAAAAGCGATATCCTGGTGTTTCATTCCAAACACTTATCACAATAATCTTATGGGATATAAGAGAGGCGTAAACAGATTATTTTACCAGCCACCGGCATACATTCTAAGATGCAAAATATCCGTTGTTTAGTACCATGTGATCGCACCACACACATTTTAAGGCAAGTAGAAGCATTAGGAAACACAATGAATACGTATGTCACCTCTAAAAGATCACTTGCTGGTACTTCACTTGCCATGGGAATGTAAAACAGCGCTGTAACAAATGAAAACAGACATTTATGTAACATGAATGCCTATACTCCCAGTTACAATGTGAGAAACAAGAAGCAAAAATATTGTCAGTATATTCCAGTCTAGAAAAAGCCCTATGTATCCTTTAATTGAAACTAAAAGAGTGATGTATATAAGCAGGCTCATATATATATATATATATATATATGGATTTTCCTTACACATAGATATGGATTACAACGCCCCCATTTTGGCAAGCTACGATCAGGATGAGGAACTGCTAACAGACATGTTAAGGCATATTGTTGGCATCAACAGGGCTGTCAGCTGAGGGGATTCCTAGTGGTTCAGCTGCAGTTTCAAGGCAATGCCAACAGCCACGGTAATGCAGACCTAGCCTGTCCCTCCCAGTAGTACACCGGCACCCCGCGGCTGCACAATGGGCCCGATGGGACAGCTGGGCTCCAAGCACAAGGACCAAGCTCGAGGAATTGAAGAATATTCTAATAGTGCATTAAAGCAGAAGCATGATCAAAAGTAATTAAAAAAGATGAAGAAAAAGGAGATGATTAGAGCAATAATGTCACACGCCACGTCCCTCCCTCTCTAAGTCACAGGGCAAGTTGTTCCATTTTTGCTGCTGAGGTTCCAACTTTTGGCACTAGGCCCGCATGCATTAGAAAAGCACAATACTCAGAGGGAAATGCCGCATGGAAGACAACACCAGCCTTTTCTTTCTGGGTATGAGCATAGTGACCCAGAAATGGACGATCAAACTTGAATGTCCTTAAAACATCTTTTACTTGTAGTGGATGCAGGAACCAAGGTTTTATGCTTGGAAAAAATACGGGTATTACACTACATGGAAAGGGTTTGGATCTATTATAAATGCGGTTGTTGGAGAAAAACAAGAATAACTTGGCAATGAGGTTATGAATATGCACTAAAATACATCTGCATGTATTTCACTGAGGTAAAGATTTGGCCAAACTATTACTCTTCTGCTTCTTTTTTTTGTTTGTTTGTTTTCCTGAACTCCTGGTGTTGTTGTTACCTGGAATCTTAAATGTTTACACTGGTGGAGTTATGCATATTCAACAGACTTTGCATATGCAGACATTAGTAGGGACTCTGACAAAATAATGAGGAGAAAATAATGAGGAATGGCTTTTGCTGCAAGAACAGTCTTATCAGAATACTTTTGTACAGTGCAACAGTCTGTATGACCATAACTTAAATACTTAGCTATGTTTTCAAGTTCTCTCTCTTTTTTTTTTTTTGGCATTGACTTTGAAAAGCAGAATCAGCTCAGTTCCACATACAATCTTGATCAAGTCTTTCTAAACTGCCAAAAAATCACATTTCGAATTCAACTCTAACAAGCACACATTTGTTCCTCCTCCCTCTCTTCTCCAGAACAAAAACGTCCCACGTTACAGAGCCCACAGTGGACCACCGTGCATTCCACAGCTGGGCTAGAGTTCCCTGCAGTGCACTCAGTGGTTACCAGGTATTCATCAGTACTCCAAAATCCAGCCCAGGTGTTGAAAGTCCTAAGGATCCCAAATATTATCCTTCCACCTAACAGGAGCCAAAGGGGACTCCAAACATCTATTACTGAAACAAAGCTCGAAGATTCACTCTCCTGATATAGGAAATCTCAGCTGGTTTTGGTTTTATAAATGAGAAATTGCAATGATAAGAATGCTGGGCAAGGATTCAGACTCTGCATGGCAGCTTTGTTTCCATGAGGGAGACACTTCTCAAATATGTTGTGAATGCTGATTCAGAAAGGAAAGCGTTTTCTAAGACTACCAGATCTGATGAGTAATAAAGGATCTGCATGCAAAATAAATTCATACAGACTCAGTAGACTCCTCCAGGACTCATCTGCTTTGTTACATACCATCTAAGAAACATATTTCATGGGTTATTTAAAAAAACAACTACCAGTATTACTCCTCACATCTAGAACGTTCAGCTAACCCTTCTCTGTTAGGTTGTAGCCTACTGAAAACAGAAGAGTTCAAAGTTTGCTTTAGATAGTCTAGTTTAAGTAATGACATGCACAAAGATTCTGCAGCAGTAGATATAAATTGACATACTGCTGTTAGGATAATACGGTCAGGAATAACAGGGTGTAACTTGGGGGCATAAGCATAGGTAATTTCTGCCAAGACACCTGTGCAAGATGTAACGATCTAGGAGAGATCCAATGCCACCCTGGAGCTGCAGCCAGAAACCCATAGGACACCATAAGCATATGTAGAACAACACCAGGTTCCTATCTGCAGACATGGTTATTATTCCTGCAGTGTCAAGTTAAAAGAGATACAAAGATCTATTCCTCTTTGAAAACATAGCTCCTTACTTAGCTTACACTCTGCATCTTTTGTGTAAGAATACCAGCGTAGACACTACTAAATTCACTGGACAGTACTAAAAAGAGCCTGGCTGCGTCTGCTTTGAGCTCTCCCTTGAAGTATTTATAGACAGTGATAAGATCCCCTGAGCCTTCTCTTCTCCAGGCTGAACAGTCCTAGCACGGTCTGCCTTTCCCCATAAAAGTGGTACTTCAGTCCCTTAAACATCTTAGTGATTGAACTGATCAAGTGTATACACCTTGATTCCATAGTATAATTAAAATTGCCTTGGAAGAATAAATGTAAAATAAAACAATTTGCTATATTATGAAGACAAATTCTAATTTTAATGTGGACTCCTCTATGCAGATAGCTGCATATATGCAGATATCTGCAGACAGTGCTAGATTCAAAGTTAAGAAAAACAGATTGTTTCTTGCTAGCCTTTGACAAATCACTTAATATAGCTGTGCTTCAGTTTTCCCACCTGTAAAAAGAAAGTACTATCTTGATTTGTAAAGTCCTTTACAATTGTCAGGTGAAAAGTTCTATTGAAAGCTAAGTATTACTGTCAAAATCTATCAGCAAGATCAAATTAATATTCATAATATGACAAATTTCCTTTGAAATGAGGGACACAATAGATGGTAATATATGGCAAAGAGCTCTGTGGCTATATTTAAAAATGGAGTGATACTCAGAAAAAACGTCAAGCATAGCAGAGATTTATCATTTTCTACATTTTTCCTTCTATGTAATTACAAAATCATTTTGCCCAGAAAATACATACTATAAAACATAGGTATGATAAACTCTAAAGAATGACACATTTAAAAAAAATAATTAACTATTACAGAGCAAACTAAACACAATTTAGTTTTGATATTTCCTTTTTTTTCTATTCAGTGAGCTATAGGGATGTCCCTGTTACTGATAAAGCATCCCTGGAGAGCTAGGCTGTCAAGAACTGGACAGACCATTGCAGGATTATATACGGATTTCTTTTCCTATTGTTTTCCTTTTTTTTTTTCTTTTTTTTTCTCCTTTAATCATCTCCCTGTATTCATCTTCTGCTTTCCTTGGTGTTAGGTCTGTTTTTCACTCATTGATGCTTAGGCTCTGCCCTCTTTTTACCCTTCCTTTACCTAGTTTTTGCTAACTGAAATTAAATCACACCAGAGTCCATGATAAACTCCTGAACCCACCATGGCCTAGCTTCTCAGCTTCAAGACCTAGAAAAGTTATTTTAAGAGTAAGATCCATAGAAACAAGCGTACTTATTACAGCCTCTAAACTAAACACATTTTTGAGTCCACGCTCCAGCTCCAGCAATGCAATTCTGCTTGTGCCTATTAGTCATTGTCACTGCTTTCTGTGCAAAGGACCCTGGTAATTATGGAAGCGGGAGGTGCCTGGTTGTTATAAAATCATTCATACACAAGTTGATACATTCACATACTGTATTTCAGTAACCATATGCTGTTCCTCCAACCTTCAAAATACATGCTGATCAGCTCTGGCATCAGAGCTGCATCTCCCCTGGACATCTGTATTCCCTTGATAAACTACCAAGAGGAGGAAATAACCAATATCTACAGTTAGTTATCAGACAGCAGAACACATCGTTACAATTTGTTCAATACAAAGCCTATATCAAGTAGCGTGGCTTCTATTTGCACTGATTCAAGAGATGCTTAAAATCATAATTAATTTAACGCATCTAAAAGGTTCTAAGCTTCACATATGAAAGGCCAATTCAGCTTCAATTGTCTTGACAGACCACTACATTTATATGAAATTTTAAGTTTCCATAAACGAGTTGCCCACTGCGTTACCTATAGTATCAACAACCTCATTACAGTTACTGACTTCTTCAACAAAGAACGAGATCTTCATTACAAGTTTTCAAAAAGTCTTTTTACTGAAAGAGAACATGATTGCAACTTAAAACTAAGAAGCCTAAAAATATTAAAATAGCCCATATCATTCATTTAAATAAGGCCTACAATCAAATGAAGAAATTTAAGTGCTTATTTAAATAAGAACATTTGAAAAAGTGTTAATTTGTACCCATTCAATGGAGAGAAAAAAAAAGTTTGGGCACTTCCTTGCACTTTCTCCAAGTTTCTCCGGTTCATAAAATGGTACAGGGTGGCTAGTTCTGTATAACACCTCATTTGTCTATAAAACCCTTTAGACCAGCAGCCATTAGAGCAGATTTCTTCTACCTATGCAATCCTTTTTCGTCCTCCTCTGAGACTTCTGCGGATTTGACAAAAGGGCTCAACTTTTAGAACCATAACTACCACAAAGAATCATCTAAAACTACGTATGAGGTATGATGAGGAACAGCAGCTTGAAATAAGTAATGTCAAACTTCAGTATGAATACATGAAAGATGCCCTGGTAGTGAAATTTATTAAGTCTGTGTAGGAAAGTCCCAGGAAACATTTGTGTGTTTCACAGGATAAAGCCATAGAAAAATAAAATGTAAGGAAAATACAAGCATTGAACTGGGAGGTAAAATGGATGAACAAATTACACTTTTCCTCTCAGAAGTGAGTGATCGCACATGTCAGCCAGCACTGTTCTTGGGATGATGCCAAGAGCTCTGTTTCTTGTTTCTTCAACTTGCCTAGTGCAAACTCTATTAAGACCACCAAATCTATTTCATATAATTAACAGAGCTGAATTAGAAGAAAAGGAAAAAACTTGTCATTGCCAAGATCATCTGGATTTTTATCTTTTCTTTTTTTTTGAAATCTGACTTTGCCTTTTAACAGTCAAAGCAAGGAAAAAATATGACACTGATTCAATAACCTTGAGCGCTCCACACATTGTTAAAACACTTTTTTCCAGAACACCCATCACAAATATCCCGCTCGCTTAGCTCTATAGGAAAGGCAAGGAATCACAACCAGTGATTTGCAATCCTATTTGTCTAATTGTGAAGCCGTATTTATCTAACCAGTCTGCTACTAGTACTACAATTGAGAACACAGCAATAAATCAGTAAGATTAAAACTTTCCCATCAACTTGAGATGGGCTGTGGCTACTAGGTGCTCTTGAAAGCACTTAGCAAATGTCACCTACTACTTTGAAAGAACATCCGTCGTCTTCATTTTATTATTCACACATAATTAAAATTATTTAACTTGATGCTTACATAATGCCATCTAGTGATCCAATGTACTTGTCTTTGCTGTTGTACATCAAAAAACTAGCTGAAGTCACCTCAAAATTCTAGATAAAAAACCTAGCTCAGCCCCGAGGAAAAAAAAACTGGATAATAAAATTATAATATATTTGGGACATATTTTAATCCAGAGAACCCATTTTAAAAATATATATATATACACTTTTTATTTTGCAAATCTAGTGCCATTGTGTCCATTCAAATAAGAACAGAAGGAGAGAGTACCCAAATAATGTTTCATGTTGGTAATAAGTGTGTAATATAGAAGTGTGATTTTCTCTTTGGTGTCCCATATTATTCTTACTGATGAGGATTAAAGTCTTTAAAATGCTGATATTTAAAAGAAGAAACTAAGCTACAAGCAATTACAGAATAATTTGCCTTTCCAGAAAGCTTACTTCCATCTTTAGTAGTGGTAGTTTGTGTCCAGAAGCACAATGATTTAAATGTACTACCAAGCTATTTCTCATCCATTTTTATCAATTTTGAATTATTATATATTCTTGACAGTAAAACAACACACTTTTTCCCCTAATATTTTACATGAAAAATGAAAACATGATGTTGTAAGAGATGCAAAACAGCAGCAAGAGATAAAACTCTTCTAAAAATCCAGTGTTTCCTGCTGTCACACCTAGAATTAGTTTTTTTCTCGAAGTTTTTCTTCAAGAAGGCTTCTCTGAGTAGCATTCAGTGAAGAGTGTGTGGTGGGTGCTTAAAGTCTGCAAATCCTCACCCTGTTAGCAAGGCTTACTCTTACATGGAGCAACAATATCACTTGAGCAGGAGTAAAAGCAGCATAATTACCAGTGATCTTCCACAAACATGGGCTGTCTTGTGTAACAATAGAAATACGTTGTCCAGATTTAGACTTGGGGTTTTCTTTCCCAAAATCTACTTCCCTGGCAAAAATTGGAGGAAAAAAAGGCATCAGGTGTCAGGAAGTCAACATTTTGCTTTTGGTAGGTAAAAAGCCATTTCATCTTGAAAAAGAAGAATGACGAACACTAAGAAACTCTCTTGTGGTTAAAAAACTCCTGTCTGCACACATTACTCTTTCACAGAAAAAAAAAAAATCTCTGTTTTGCTCTGTACACCAGGCTGCAACTAATTACAAGAAGAGACAGATGCTGAGTAGCCTTAAGGCTTTCCCTGCCACCACAGTGAGACTGTGCACTAGTCAACAAGCAGGTAGTGAGTGAACTCAAATGTTATCTGACAAGGCAGCAGATCCCATCACCTAGGGTTAGAATACAGACAAGCAACTTCGTGTTCAAAAGTAAAGACAGAAAAATTTCAAGCAGATTGTTTCTGACAGAAATCATATCTCAGCCGCACTTTCTGACAAAGTCTACGCGAATGAAACTATACACTTTCTGTTTCCCATCTTCCCCTTTAAGAAACAGCCAGTATTTCAAAGGTACATTGGAGGTGACAGCTCAATGCACAATGGTTAGTGAGTTCTTATAAGCTTGTTTTCTCTTTGGAGTTACAAAGAAACCTCTACGGCTTATCTATGGGCTAAGCAAAAGATGGTTCCACATGTTCCAATTATTCTTCATTTCCTGAACACCTCAAAGATGTGAAGTGTCAGTGTCATGATAAGACACTGTGGCACGAAGAAACATCACACAGGCATGTGGAAGCTTTTGGGAAGCTGCATCACCCTGAAAAGGAAAGTTCGCAAAGAGATGAGATGTTGCTGGAATTACCAGTATTGTTCCCAGTGTAAAACAAACTTCGCTCAGAGATATGCCAGCTGAATACTAGCAGAATATGGCTGTTAGCTTTGAAACAGAATTTCCACCCTTTCTTCACAGTACACAGGATCTCCAAGTTAAAGGAAATTACATACGTTTAAGTGTTGCAAATCTCTGCAAAGATTTGAACAGGTTTCTTGATTTCCATGCAGAAAGGACTGAATTGATCTAGATTGATTTGGCTGTTTCACTGCGAGTAAATGTCAAAACAAGACAGGAGAAATACAGTGTTCAATGGAGCACACCAGATTTTATGTACATAGGTTCTAACAGTGCTGTGGATTTTGACCTGCAAACTGGGCATTTGCTCCCAATGGCCCGTGAAAACCCGTAGGGAAGTTTAGGGGCTTTACTGACTAGAATTACAAATACCACTTTCTTTTGCAGAAGGCCAGTATTTTCCAACCTGAAAAAATTAAATGGAGAGCGTGAAGCATGCTTGCTTACCCTGCAGTATAATTAAAACACTGAAGGTGAATGAGGCATTCATTTCTAAATCTTCCTGTTAGCAGAACGGGATAAACACACTGATAATTACTGCACATGAAAGAGAAAGGATTGTAAACAGGATAAGCAGGTAAAAAACTATCAAATATTACAGACAGCATGTTTGCCCAATGTCAGAGTTATTTTGGACTTTACTTTTCTGTCCTCCCTTCAGTGTTTTTTAGGGAAGACATCAGTGGTTTTGCATAATACTGTCAATTTGCAGCATTGATCTCTATCTTTACCATAACTGAAAGGACTATTGCAACACAGCTCACTTGACATTATGCTAGAAAACTACTAGTGGGGAATTATGGCAAATATATTTGAGTATCTTCTTGTTAGAATCTGTCAATTTTTATCATCCCCTACGATACAGCACTAACAGATTTCTGTGTAGATATTGGCTCTACTCATAACTAATTTTTTTGTGGCTTACAATGTGGTACCTTTCATGCTGAAACAATGCTGTAATTATTTAAATCATTTTTAACATAGTCTGATAGATATTTCTAGGAATTACTGCTATTAGACCTGCATTAACAGTAGAAGCCCAACAATTACGTAGCTCTAAAAGAAATGTGTTTTATTAGCCTTCATACCATGCAAAGAAATTCATTTTTGTTGGAATGTTTTCCTGCTCTACGCTAAAATATTTGACAGAAAATCAAATTCTATGCCAGCAGTAATCATTTGTCCTCGGAAGTGGTTAGCACAACTCTGTTTACTATATTTAGGTTCACCATACTATAGATGCTTTAGTCAACTTCTCCAAAGTTAATCTCTGCTCACTGATACAGTAACAGTAGTGTCATACAGTTTGTGATCAATTTGTAAGCACTTAGACTTTATGGGCAGTCATGCGCATTACGTGTATATTTGAGTGTCCTGCCTGAGGTTACAAAAGACCTACAAGCCCACTTCTCTTTAAAAGAAACCTGAAGAACCAAGAAGAGAAAAAGCATAGTTTGCAACAGCACTATACTCTGCTAAGTTATTTCCCCATTTCCTCTACTGGACAAACCCTTTGGATCTCCACCAGGGAAATCAACAAGAGGTCTGAAATACAGGGGGTGAGATGTCCTTAATGAGGGGGACTGAAGAACAGAAACCTCACGGGTTTGTATTAGGCGAAAATGACCAAGAAAAATTACACCTAAGGAAATTAACCAAAATCTGGATGACTCCAGAACTCTGGTACCTCATACTAGGTATATGGCTGAATTCATCCAGGCAGACCCTGAGCTTGAGAGCACTTAAGCTTTGGACCTTTCAGATTAAATGAATGGTTGGATGACTTACTCAAATAATAACAAGCTCTTTCTATAATCAAATGAGCTGCCTGGTCTCTGTGAAATCATTATATCATGAGCATCTGAACATCATGAGTTCTTGATTAACGTGACCAGCCAGGAAGCCAACATTCACAGAAGGATGAAAATTACAGCAGAAGTGAAAATTACAAAGAAATTACAAAAGAATACTACTGTTATAGCCCAGTGACTCAGTTAGTCTGAGGTTACTCCAGACAAAGTATGATGTAAAATCTGCTTCAAACATTAGCTCCTTTTCCACTTTTTCATTCTGATACTTGGAGTAAAAGTTAATAGTTTCTCTCTCCTTAGACATAGGATGAGTTGTTTTGAGAAGCATTGGGTAGTTGCACACAGGCAAGTCAGATTTCCTGTGTATTTATTAGAGCGTTTCTATAAGGTCAGGAATATTTTGTAGAAGTTGACCAGAGACAATATATACTTAGCAGGAAAACCATCCAAGTGTCCTTTATCAAACACAGAGAGAATTTAAACAGCTTATTAATGATAGCTCTGCTTTTTAAGAAAAGCAGGAGGAAAAGAGTTTCCATCTGATCATTCCTCACTTTGACGTCAAACAGACATGTTCAGATCAGAGCTTCCAGGAGGACTGGACCTTGTCTGGTAGCAGCCTGTCAGTACTGGAGCTCACCTGAATCCAGAGTGCTATCTATCTGAAGAAAATAGCCAGACTGAGTTGTCCCTACAACACTGCAAGTTTCCTGTTTGCCAAGTACAGTCCTTATCAACTTATAACTTTTTTAAAAAGAAAGGAACACAATAGGTTACTAGGGGCAACATACTAAGATTGATTTATCAGATCCATGGACTTTGTCCTTTATGCCAAATTTGATTCTCTCAACTACAAAATCAGAATCAAGATAGCCATGACGGATTGCCAAGAAGAGTCCTCTCTGCACGCAGCCTCCTTTCCTGTTCTCATTTGCAACAGGCAAAAATTAAGCCTGCAAATAATTTTGATTTTAAATTATATTTTAAAAATCTATATGGGATGAATATTTATCCCATAGGGAATTTAAAGAAAAAACATAGGGGTAGGGGCCTATACTTTAAAAAGCATCTGGCTGTCTCACTGACAAACAAAGCAAAGAGTTCTAACAGATAACTTAATGGCTCTATAACTTGCTTTTGCTAATGAATGAAAAAGTAGAGTAGAATAGGAAGGAATTTCCCATTTACAGGATGAACATAGGTGCAAGTCCAGATACTTAACTGATTTTAAAATACTTGAAAAATTGTACCCACTACCACCACTGTATCTGCTTCATGCCTGCACAAAACCCACCAACTCTAAAGGCTTTTCCTTTTTGACAGTAACATTCCTCCACCTTCTTGATCTTTTCTTTATTTTGTTCACCCAAAGGGGCTGAAAGGCATAAGAGAAACTTTCAAGAATCTGTCTGTAGTAAGTTCTGTACATTTTCCTGAAGTAGCCTTACATTTTGTTTACTTCATTATTTGATGAAACAGCGTTTACTTCAAAATTCGTAAGAAAGCACTGGAAGAAATGGCAGGTACCTTCTCTTAATAAAGTGTAATTACTTTAGGTAAACAACTAAAGAACCAACCTGCAAACAGGCAGAAAAAATCCATGGTATAGATTTTTGGAGCATGACCTAAATATTTCTGGAGGACTCCCTAGAAATTGTCATTATTACATACCATCGTGCTAGTAGGATGGCATTGCTGTAGCTATCTCATGACTCCAAGTGAAGAGGATGTTGCACATCAAGGAGCATTCTACTCAGAAGTTAAAATGCCTCAGGCACTTTCAGAAGAAAGCCATCATACTTTTAAAATTAGAAATACTAAATTTAAGAATCTCAGTGCCTAAACAACTGATTGGGGACTTCTTAGGAAACAGATGCTGTAGTAAGTGATTTAAGGATATCAGGTCATCTTAATTCTATGTCTGGCCTGCATATGGGGCCTTAAGTTTTGCTGTGACAAGCTGTAGTGCAACAGAAGCGGGTCAGCACAGGTATTCATGAAAGTAAAATAAAATTTAAGGATGTGCTCTATGGGCTGAAGTGCATAACTGTGCATTAAGATCTTATTTAAGGATGGCACATGCCTCCTCATAAATGACTGACTCAGGGCATTGTGTATGCAGATAAAAATATACATGAACTGTCTCTTAAACTGGTGATAAAGCCTTGCTACAAAGAATTCAATGGCCAATTTCATGTGTAGTTTACAGAGAAAATCGGTTCCCTTTTATTTGTGGGGAAAAAAAGGTGCATGGGCCAGAAGAGTCTTTTGTTCATAATACAGATAATTCCACTATGCACTTATATATTATACTAGTTATGTATTGATTTCCGTGTATCTCATGAAAAAGTATTTTTTCCTTTGCTGTTCCTTTGTAGCTTGTTGCTCGTCAGTCTATACAATTAAGGGTTTTTTTGTGCATCAGGTGTTTACAAGGGTAGGAACTTTGCTTTGGTACACTTTTTTTTTTTTTTTTTTTAGAAGTGCTATGCATACCTATGGTCCTTAAAAAATAAACAGTAGTATGCTTCATTTAACAGATCTAAAAATATTTTTCACCCAGGAACAGCAGTCAAACTTTGTAGCTGGCCATAAGGTCAACAAAGTGTAACACACAAAGACCATGAGGATTGTCTCTATCTCACTGTCCACTGCCATGGTCTTTGGTCCAACTCCACGACATCTGGAACTAGTAATTAATATTCTAGTAATTAATAATCAGCATTGGGTACAATGCTTATATATATCTCAACAAAGCAGTAGTCATTTTGTCCAAAAAGGACCTCCTTTGTTTAAGAAGAAACAAATACAAGTAAACATTTTGAAATACTTTACTCCTCAGTTTGGTAAATTAAAATACATATTTGTCTACAAAAGGAAAAAATTGCATAAAAGTTGGTGTATGTTGTGTAGAAAGACAACTGTGCCTATACTGCTGACACAGAACATGACAAAAAGCAGTACAACTATAACATGCTTTCCACACTTTCCTTAACTTCCTTACCACTACATGTTGCTATTTCAAGTGTTCTCCTTCAGGGCACTGTCTACTGGCAGAGGCTGGCTGTTCTTTTTATAAGATAAGATTCCCTGTATGGCCTCTCCTGAAGGAAGTTCGATCAGCATTGACAGTTGCCTTGCTGATCTCAGAAATGCAAGGAGAAAGAACTGGGGGGCACACAGCTAACAAACACACAGCCATTTCCATAAACATGGGCTACAAGTGCTGCTTCTTTAAAAACACATGAGCAGTTCAGTATTTGCAGAATATACTTTTTGTATAAGAAAAGAAAACGTGCTTGTTAATTTTCAGTTTTGCAACTTGACTGCTTTGGTTAGAAACTTGTCAGATTTCAGATTGACCTTGTGACTCGTGACTTGTGACTTTTTTTTTGTGCTTGTCCCTGAGCAGTTCTATCTAAACCACATTTTCTCCAGGAAAAAAAAATATATATAAAAAATCCTGTTATCAGTAATTAGTCAGGTATTTACAACTGTGCAGATCCCCTTACTTGTTCATGAGAATCTCCAAAATAAAAATCCAATACCATAAAACTAAATTAATGAATAGTGTTCCATGAAGACATTTCCATGACACAGGATATCTTCCCGTCACCCAGAGACATACTTAAGACCCAGAATTACTCCAGAAGGGTGGACAGAACAGAAAAGGGGTCAACAAGAAAAAATCACCAAGAGGCTCCCTAAGCAACTTCAGAACAGGACATGGATTCTCCATTAGGATCCACTCAATAGGAAATAGCAGTAAACAACTACTTCAGATCTCCTGAAGTAGATCAGACGTGCTCTACCCCATACTTAAGTTTTTTTTTTAAACATACGTATCTTCAGCCTCAGTGAGCAACAGCATGAACATGTAGAAGACAGAAGTGGAATATGCAATTTTTTATTTTTATTTTTTTTACCAGGTTAGTGAAAACACTGAACACAGATAGCAATGCAAAGGAGGCATACCTGTCTTATTCCTGTAAAATATCCTGCAAGTCGACTGCTGTTTAAACACGGATCTAACTTGAATTCTACCTTGTCCCAAAGAATTCTGAACAAGTCAGTCACATTACAGACCCAATGTCTAATTTTATTTTATTTTTTTAAGATCACATTTATGAGCCTGCAAAAATAAGTGGAGTAAACCATGCTGTATACCTGCCTTGACTATACACAAAAGCTTATTAGTACCCCGGAACATCTTGGGGATACTCTCTTTGGTCTCTGTCCCACATACTGAGATTATCTTGTTCGCTGTTGTTTATACATTGCGTGACTACCAATATCTTACCCACTGTACAATGGGTAAATACGTTTGCTTGAGATATATGTTGGCTCAATTTTTCACAACTTAACAGGAAAAAAGTAATGGATTAAAAGCTGTTTTCCACTAACCTCCAAGAAGAACAGTTCATGGCTCTTGGGTATTTTCATAATGAATTAAGTCTTGTTTTTGTTGTTAAACATGATTTTTAGCCACATTAAAAATTGTTTCTTGGTAATAACAGGTTTTCAACCGCGTGCTTCATTTTTTCTTTTCTTTCTCTCATCAACTGCTATTTTTTTTTTTCTCTTTTTGTCTCCAGCTGCTCATGTTATTACTTGCTTAATTTTTCCTTTTCTCTTTCCATCTTCCCTCCCTCCAGGTGTTTCAATACTAGTTTTCAACTGTTCTATTTTGTGGTATATTTCTCAAGCAGGATTTGTTTCCATCACATTGGTAGCTTTTGCCTATTTATTATTGTTATTCTACATTAAGCTGATCTTAGCAGATCATTGTCATTCCTCAGTGATTTTTTTTTTTGCATAAATATACATGAGATTCATGTGTGGCTGCATACAGCTTCATTTTATGGTATAATTTCAGCTTTCCATTTCTTGGTTAAAATATCAAGAAAATAACAGCTCAAAATCAATATGTTACTGGAATTTACATAGAATTATGACATTAACTTTCTCATTTTGAGTCTGTTTGTGAGCTTTAGAATTGGTAGCAAATAATGTTTCTGCCTCTGCGAATGTCTGTTGCAGGTGATCTGAAGATTAGAGTCTAAATTCATGTTAAGCAAACATCACAAGCAGAACGTATAGCAAACTGCACAAGGTATAGGACAAACAAAGCTGCCTTCTATAAGAGCTGTTTCACCCTGTAGCACTAGTAAAATCCATACAGGAGGCAATTTTTCAGCTTCAGACTAAGCCTACTTTTATAAACTTCCTGAAGTTCTACCCTTTGGTTAATAACAAAGTTGTCTCAGATGTCTTGATTACAAACTGTTTGTATTTTCCAATATGCTTTCATTGTATTTTGCCAAATTCTTGTGATGATACATTCCTTAAACAGCCATTGGGAGTTACCAAATTTCTGTGATTAAAGTATTGTGATGTCACAGGTACCGATCTCACAGCCTAGTTTGACATTTGTACAGGCACAAATTTTCGTAACTGGGGATCTACACAGGGATAGGATGTAAAACAAACCTGCTCAAAGGAGAAGTACTAAATACGGATCCTTACACTGGGTTTACACTTAATGTAATTGCATAGCATTTTCTCACATATATGTAAATAAATATTATGAAACCATGTATATCTTACGCCTTCAAATATGTATGCGTGTTTCTCTGTAGACAGATTTCTTGTATGTTTCAAATGTCAATGACGTGGAATAATCTGTTAATAACTACCCCCCCCCCCTTCAATTTGGTTTTAGTTAATATTTCATGCTTGTTTTGAGTACTTTAAAAAACAAGTTATTCTCCAAGAGACCTGCATATATTCCCAATCATTTCCCTTTGTACAGTAAACCCTCAAAAAAAATGGACCAACAATAATCTTTGTAGACAAAAAAGGTCTCTGAAACTATGAGAACAGGAACTAGTCAAAAATGGAACCAAGAAACCAACACAAATACAACACCAATTTCCGAGACACATTCATATCCTCATAATGTCCGCATACCACAATCTACACCAAGACACTCCTAATTTTATTTCATTGTTTCTGGACCAAATGCTATGACCATAACATCAGACAACAGATTTTTGCATTGAGTTGCTTTTATACTTGTTGATAAAAATAGGGAGTATATGAATAAATACCTAGCTTTCAGATGTTTCAGATGTTCAGAAGTTCAAAGAAACAGTCAGAAGCCTTAATTTAGTAATTCCACTACTGTATGTTTTTTTTTTTTTTTTTAGATAAATTACATTTAGGAAGAATTGAAGTTGGTGAAATTTCAGCAATGTGAAAAATAACTGAAATTTCAGGTTCCTCTACATTTGTTGTTTTCCTTTACATGCTTAAGAAAGCTACCAAGCTTTTGGAACCTAAACATCTATCACCATAAGCCTGATAATTTCTCTGTAGGGATTTTCACTTTTTTTTTTTTTTTAATTGAGATTACATTATAACTTAAATATGAGTCTTTAAAAAAAAAAGTTAGTTCCAAAGCCTTTGGACTAGCAACTCAAAAAAATAAAAAAAGAAGACCGTCTTTAGTTACACTGCCTGAATTTGATTAAGGAAACTATAGAAGCCTACTGAGTCAGACTACCTGAATTTTTAAAAGTAGATTAAGTTCTATAATGCCTATGCACCTGCTTTACCTATCATTTTTTAATGAGGCAGGATTTGCACAAAAACATGTAACAACAGAAACAGGAGGTCAGACCAGTTGCATAAAAATCCCACCTTTAAGAAGAGGAAATCCCTCACAGCTTGCCACGTGGGCTTCCTGCTTCAGGCAGCATGGTGATGGGAAATGAACAGTTCAAGCGTGCCAATATCCTAGATAGCACTTGGATCAAAGTATGGTTGTTTTCACTATATGTAATTCTGTCTTTCCTCCTCTGCAAACATTTATAGGACATGGGGTATCCTTTACCAAAAAGGGAACATGTAATGACAATGTATTCATGAAACTTCAATGGCTCAATTATTTTCATCCCAGTAGTTTTATGAGAGTAAAAAGTATGAAACTCCATGAAATGATATAACTCCCAGGAATTAATACAATGCTGGTGCATTACTACTAATTCTACCCTATTAGATGATACTATATCTTTTCATAATGAAGATTAAATGCAGCAGAAACTATATAATGGCAGAACTCCTGTAGATCAAATTGAGTCTACCATAAGAAAAATGATCACTGATCCCAAGACGTTATGGAATAGTAAACTTAAGAAATTGTGCCGCTTTTCAAGTTTATGTGACTATGATTATTTAATTTTCCTTTGTGCGTGCTCAAGTATAGCTGTTATGTGACTACACATGAGAGAACCTGAAATTAATTTGTCTGTATAAGATCAGTGACTGTACAAATTCTTATGAAAACTAACATGCCATGACAATAGTAATTTTGATAAAATTACAGCAAGAACTGCAATTCTCTGCCATCTGGCTGTCTCATCATAACTACTTTGATGTGCTTTTTATTACTTATTTACTTACTTCAACTACTTTATCAGTTGTTTCAGAGCTTAGAAACGTTAACTGCAGAACAATATTAAAGAAACAGTATCTCTGAAGCTTTGCATTAATTCCTCACAAAAGTTTAAAATCTGCAATCATTTTCGAATTGAAGTCGTAAAAATAATATAGCTACTCTATAGAAAGCAGACAATTTTCTATTTTAAAATGCAAATATATATAAAATTGCAGAGTATTCTGGTTAGTTTCTTGAAAAGTCTGAATGAACTGCCATTCCCCTTTCATCTTCCTGCACAAAAGCTTTCCATCAATTGTTCGGAATTAAGTTACATACTTACTTAATATAAGTACACAATTAGCAGACTAACAGACGTATAGCTAAGCATTTTTCTCTAAATAAGAAACCCGTATACTTGAGGTCAGGCTATCAGCACTGTGCATTTCTAATTCAATCATAATTATTCTAAGGCAAAGAATTTATTTGGTGACTTCTTATGAATGCTAACTACCCACCATAATTTATGAATGACAGAGAAGGTCAAATACTGCCCGTATCTCACCACTGCAAATTCATTTACCTGATAAAGGTCTTGACCCAAAAATATAACACTTCCTTTTGTAATTTTATACTCTCAAGTTTCAGATTCATATTCCCAAGATAGAAAATAGCATGTCCGATGCTCAAAGTATCGCTTCTGTTTCTCAGGAGATACTGATATGTTCAACATTCATTACAGAATTACTGGTTCATAATATGTAATCCAGTTCAAGATGTGCACATTAAGTGTCATGCACTAACAAGAATTTAGGAAGGTTAAATTTCTGAAACCTAAGGCTAAAAATAAAATTATAGATGGTAAGCACACTACCACCATCTACCAACAGTCTAGCTCTGGTGGTTTTTTGATTGTACTTTTTAATACTTGAGAATTGCTTAGATACCACCTGGGGAGAGTACGTTAAGTATAAAGGATTGATTTTTAAGCATAAAGGATAGATTTGGCTGGATAAATAGATTCAGTGTCATTCTAGTGTAGACTTGCATTGTGTGGCACGCAATCAGGCCCGGCACTATTGGCATTCTTGTTGCTTCTAACAATTCAGCAGGAAGTTTGAAGGGCAAAATCCTGGTCCTGCAGAAGTCAAAGGTTAACTAATCTGCATTGAACTTGCTCTGGTTATGATTTCACCCATGACTCCATAAAAGCCCAGTTCTACTTTGAAATGCTGGTCAGAACTTCAGCTGGTGTAACCTGCTAGTTGACTGAAACATTTGTGTTTGGAGAAACCCTAAGAATTTATACCACGTTGGAACCTGAATCTATACCTCCAGGTCATGGCTAAGGCCAGCAGTGGAAACACCACTAATGATGCTAAGTTAGCATTGTGAGGTGGGAAGCCTACAACGCTGTCAAATTCACCTTCCATGAGCTCTAAATTCTCAGAGAATTAAATTAAAAAAAAAAAAAAAAGACAGTGCTGCCATCAGAAACTTCTTGCAGATGGCATAAAATAGCTTAACTATAATTCACTGGGAGCTAATTTCAGTCATTGCTAATACATGCTGGGAAGAAAATTAGTGTCAAACAACAAAATGGCATGATTTTTTAAAAGCATTTGGATTCAAGTTTCAAATACTCTCAATTAACCAGTATTCAAGTTTCCAGATTCAAATCTCACCTACAGAATTACATATTGCCCGCTATTCTTCTGGTTTTAAGAAAAAAATACTGGATATCAGACTTTGTTAGGTAGCAATAATTAAAGAAATGAAACCTATGACTATATAATACAACTATATATTTATGTAATGACCGTACAGGTATAGCATTTTGCTAAACGTTTGCCTAAGACTTCCATCTTTTTACCTCTGCAAAGTGGAATGTTTTGTTACACTAACAGAAGTTTTCCTTTTGTTAGGTATTAAACTCCCCGATTGCTTTATTATCACTGTCCTCAAATTACTAGAGGCAAAGCTTCAAAACCTGCTTGAATAGGCCACAGTACTAATAACTATGCCTACTTGAGATTTCTTTCCCGGGTCTCCCTATTTAAAAACAAACAAAACCCACTTCAAAAAGTTTGTTTTTTTTTTTTAAATCTGAGTACCTAAAAATTAAAGTGAATGCACCAGCCAATCTGCAGATTCATTTCAGAGAAAAAAAGCAGGCTTACCATAAAAATACTTCTAAAAAGCACCAGACTCACTGCATTTCTGACACCATATATGAAGATTTAAGCAACATTCATGGATGAGATTTTCAGTTTTGCTTTCAATTTCATAGATTAATGCTGACATGAAACAGGCAATAATGGACAGTTACTCTAAATCTAAGGTGTTTAACTACAGTTTGTATCTATACAGAGGAAGACTGCTGTACTATTATTTGTACAGGGTTTCTAATATGAAGATTTTTTTAAAAGTAAGTTGTTCATAGAAACAACAGATTTAATGTTTAAAATTTGTAGGCACTTGTCAAGCAAGGAGATCCCATAAAACTGGATAAAGGTACTTAATATGTTTAGAAAATTCTATTCTGTTATTGTAAAAATTCAAGCACTTTCTTATTTGTTCTGCACCTACACAAATTGCAGAGCTTGACCTGTGTTTATATACACCATCCAGACCATATAAAACATGTACAGAAAAACACTAAATGAAGATATCAATTAAAGGAACTAATAACAGTGTCATCTGTAACTTTCACAGACTCTTTGAAAATGAGCTCTCTTACATTCATATTTAATAATCGCAGTATTGTTATACCGTATTGAAACACTGAGAGCATTTGCAATGCCATAGTTGAAGTGAAATATCAATGGCGCTTTTTATTTTCCTCCAGGCAAACTGTGGAAGGATAAACGCTCATTAGTTACAAAGTCAAAAGTGTCCTGTTTCTAAACAAAATAAATTATTTGCAGAGTGGGTTTTGTTATGAAAATAATAATTACAGGACAAAAACCTCCAAACAATTATGCTGAGACAAAACTATGACTTTGGAGATAATGGGTATAGCCAGCAGGGATTAAAGTGTGCAGGATTTCCTGGTCATTTACTCATTGGAAGATTTGAAAATCAGCTTATTCATGGGAGAAAAATAAGCTATTGCCATCAGTCCTTGATCATAAAACACACATGACTTTAAACTCAGTGCAATACTGAAAGGAGGTAAATGTGCATCTAGTCAGCTTTGCCCTTAGTAGCAGGTATCACTTTGGCAATTAGGAGCACACTGTGGACAGCAAAAATAATGGGAAGACAATATTCTGTGGGGAAAAAACAAAAACACCACAAAGACAACAAGAACAACAACAAAAAAAAAAAACAACAAAAAATACACTTTGCAAAATACACAGAAAGACTATAACCACAGGTGGCTATTTTTGCTGACCTAAAACAATTCCCTAAAACAGTGGCTGCAACGCAGCCAGAACACAAAGGGCATGTTTTCTTTTTTAACTCATGCATTCTTCTGGAATTCTGAGGTCTGAGTAAACTGCACTATGCCCAGTAACCCTTCAGATGCGAAGGAAAGCTCCCACTGAAAATCCACAGATAGAATACATTAAATGATTACCTCTTACCACTGAAATTCCAGATAAGAATCATTTTTCTTTACACGTCTGTATCAGGAATTTTATTCAGTGTTTCCACTTGAGAGAAACCTGACAAAATGAAGCACCCTTACTGAACATGATAGTAATTTTCATAAAATGCACGGTCAAACTGGTAAAGACAAAATCATCTAAATTCTCCAATTTTTACTTCAATTTGAAATAAAATAATGTGAAATACAGTCATTGTGGGTTTCTTAAAATAAGGAACATTTTCCAGGTACTAACACCAATAAGTAACGTATATGAATATTTCTTTTTCCTGGCAATTTTGAACTGCTTGTCTTTCATAGGATTTCTTATGGCTATTTACATTTTCACTCAGTGAAAATCAATTACCTTCCTGCAATAAGCCTCATTTGCTACCTTTGACTATAATAGAAACACCATTAGGATGATGACATTACCCAAAAGAAGGGCACCACACAGTTGGTAGACATAAATTAAGGACCCTTTCACATATGCATTAGAAATACTGCTGTGACTGAAATATGCATAAAATCTGTATCTATTAGAGCTATTAGTGTGTGCTGGTGATGATTTTGAAGGAGGAGGGGGAGATTGTGATCTACTACTTTGACAAAATTATGTATTTCCTTTTTTTCTCAGTATGTGCCACTGATGCAATAAGCACAGGCCCCCAGCTGAGCTGCATTTGGAAATGCCACTGAGCATGGTATATGCGCTTCACTTCCCTTTGCTGAAGCAAGACACTGTCAGGAATAGAGTGCATGTGTGCCGCCAAGCCCGCTCCTCCTTCATCACCCTGACCTCCACCATTCTGCGGATGTATGCCTGGGTGAAGGCACCACTCATGTGGAAAACAGCTCCTGCAGATCAATTCATAGGATTTAGGGACATTTAACTTCCATCAAGACCGCATCATCTTATTGATATTTGAAGACTAACTTATTACGGAACATTAATGGGACTAACATAAAGGGCTGCGTGTTTGCCGGGGGTGGGGGAACTAATTTAGAGATTCCTCCCCTGGAGCCTTTTAAGCAGAGGAAACTACTTCTGAATGCAGTTATTTTTACCTGGGTTCTTATGAGCTTAAGTAAAACAGAATTATAACACAGTGTGATGATTTATGTATTAAAAGTGTAAAAATACGTTCCCTCCTTCCTACTTTCATATGCATTTGACATATGAACGAACAAATTATGAAAAAGGGAAATATTGAGACATTCTTTTCTGTAAAGATTATTAATGGCAGCTGTCTTGTTTTAGTTAATAGAAAAGCCCTAGATACGTTCTCTTGTGGACATATCATTTAAACTATTTGAGTTCTATCAGTACTTATGAAAAAGGCAGCTTTTGTGCTTGTTCTTACAAACTGAACATTAGGATAATCTCAGTCCTGCAGCAGACATTCTACTGACAGTGCTATGAATATTGAGTTCAATTCAAACACTCAACAAAAATGTATGAAAACTCACTTAATTGACAGAAATACTTAATATGCAGAAGGGTGATCCAAGACTACTGATATTCCCTAACAAAAAGCCTAACCGAAGTTATAACCTGGGGCTCCTCTGACTTATCCTGGTATAAATTAGTGAAGTGGAGAGGTGCACGGCCTAAGACAAATGAAGGAGAGAAGAACCAGATATGGGAATACTGTTAGAATTTCCCTGTAGTTTGAGTATCCTTCTACATCACAGTTCTGTAAAAGTCCGAGACAGTATTCCTACACAGTGCTTGATAGTGAGCAAACAGGCATAATCAAGCAAAGCAAATGTGTGCATCTGAAGTCCCACTAAAATCAAATATTAATGCCATTCAATTAACCAGATGCATAAAGGTTTTACTAGACTTGAAAAGTGCTGAGAATTTTGCAAAATAAAGCCCATGAACAGTAGAAGGATTTTCATGTATTAATTTGTTTGTAGCAAAAAGTTATCTGGGATATCAGCCTACTCATGGAATTTAATATGTCATTAAATCCTGAATTATCCTTGTAATCTCAATATTCAAAGCCACACAAGAACAAAATGAACACAGTCATACTTCATGGGTAATTTTCCTTCTAATTTACTTATTTCATTTTTCTATTTTGAATTAAAATAATATTTGTATGTATTGGCTAAATGTTATTTCTATCTAAGCTTGAAAGTATAATAAGGTGTAAGTGAGCTCTTAAAGAAAATGCATTAAGGATCTAACCTCTTTTATACTTTTTCCCTAGAAAAAAGTCATATATGCAGCTTAAGTGTACAAAACAAATTTTGCAGTGTACACATTATATACCTTACATTAAAAAATTATAATTGGTGGAGGAATGCTCATCTCAAGGCATTTACAATATTTACAATAGGAAATATGCAGAGCGGACGTGGCTTCAGATTAATCATTTAGACACTATACATTTCATAAGGATAAAGGTCATAACAGCTGAGCAAACCATTTCCATCAACATTTTAAATAAGATTATATGATACACTGAATTTTCATTTGAACTAACAGGACAGAATTTGTGCAAAATATTGCAGCATTCCAAGAAATTATCTGTCTGCATGAAGAAAACACTACAGTGCGATATATAGCAACCTTTTAAATATTAAACATAAAAGTACAATTAAATATTAGATTTTTTGCACAGTTTCAGAAGTAATTTTAAAAAATAACTTAAGTATACGTACAAGTGCTGCATCTGTTCACATCCTAGGTTTTGGGATTTTTTGAACATACCTGAAACTTTTGTTTGAACACATACACAGGGTTCTTTAAAAATTAGACATAAGCAAAATGTAAAAGAAATGTCTTCAGAATGAAATTTGAGAAAATAATTATCATAAACCAGAATTGCAACAAATTCCACTATTTATTGAGAACATATATATGTATTTAGGCACAAAACTAGAGAGCTAGGTTTCTATGCAATGAACAATAGAGTATACCTCTATTGTCTGATAGATCGTGATTCTTCAGTTTGGAAAGAGAAGACATGGAATATAACAAATAAGCATGGAGAAGTGAACTGGACTGTTCACCATCTATTTCAACCTAAGTAGTAGGAGGTCATCACACGGAGCAAGGAGTTACAGGTTTCAGAACAAAGAAAGGAACGTTCCTTAACAAACTAACTTTATATAATCTCACAGATACTAAAAGACTACACTTTCTGAACAAATTCAGAGCAAAACTTGGGCTTGTAAAGATCCATTCTGCCTTCATTGTGTTGATAAATCCTTATGATGATTCATTTCAGCAGTATGAAGCAGATTGAAAGAGACGTGTTCTAACACATGCTACTGTAATATTATTTAGAATGATGTCTACTATTGGTGCTCGTAGATCCATTATGTATATACCACAAGCTTGTTTGTGTGGTTTATTAATTTACTTTTAATGGATTGCAATAATAATTCTCACCATGAAAAAACATACTTCAGAAAAAAAAAAACAAAAACACAACCAAATGACAAACACATTGTCTTCAGCTTCCTCAAAATATATGCATGCACAGCAGCTCAAGGGACTGTTTTGGTATAGTTATCTCACATTATGGACACTAATAGGATGATGGTACTTGTTCCTGGGTCACTGAACAAACTAAAGCTGCCTAAAGTTACTTAAGCTTCAAGTGAAACCGTTTTTCTTTCTTTTCCTTTTTTTTTTTTTTTAAAAAAAAAGAGGAAAATGTGCAAAAATGCTTAGTTTTGACTAGTTCCACATTGTTTCATCTTTGCATGCTCCCTGCGTTCTGCTTCAGCATAGCTGTGGTAGTAATATTCTTGCCTTTAGGCCAGAAGGTCAGGGGTTGAAGGACAACATAAAAACTTAGGCTGTAATTCAGTGATGACACAGAGGCACAGTGCTTGTAGGGGAAGAGCATCCATACTGTCAAAGGTGTCTTCTTTGGATGAAACACTGAACAGAGGACCCTACTGGCAAAGTCAAATGAAAAAGGAATAAAAGCCTCACTGTGAAAAACACATTTTAAAAAATGACTTCTGTAGAGTTCAGAAAGAAAGCTAAAGTATTGATGGAGTTTTATTTAGCTAATAAAAATTGATTTTACATCCATCTTTTGGATTCATGGCAAAAAAATAAATCTATTATCAGTTTCACGTCACTAATAATTTGTACTAGACTACCTTAGAATATAAAATTTATCTTAGTAAAAATCATGTGCCCTTGTTTTAGGAAAGGTTTTAGGAAAGTCAAGGTTTACAGTTGAGGAAAAAAAAAAGCATTTAACTTTTCCTTTTTGGAACCAGATTAAAAGGGACTCAGTTGTTGCATTTTAGAGTTTTAATTTACTGTCTTCATGTTGTCACTGGTTTATTAATGAACAAGTGTTTTAGTTTGTAAGAAAGTTATTTTACAAAGTAGCAAGGTTATATCTAAAAATAAAGGAATGCAATGAGCAATAAGTAACAGACAAAACTCTCTAGACTGTTATCTGAATGCCACTGATTAGTGTTATTTTGAAGTCCATAATATTAAGCTGAAAAGAAAAAAGATGGATGAAATACAGAAGTAGAAAACACCAGTAATCATTCTTGCTGACATATATTTGGAGAGATATACAGTAGACAGAAGAAAGAACAGCGCATGATGATGGGTAAGAGGAAACCTTCAATATGTAGAGGTAGAAGATGAGTCAACATGAAGTCCAGAACAAAAAAGAATCCGGATCAAGAGAAGCAGTGAGACATACACTGCTTCAAAGGATGTCTTCTATAATTTCAATCTCTATTTTCAATATTTTCCTGAAAATTTTACAGTCTTCTTTAAGTGCCATCATAATATTTTGAAAATGCCCCACTGTCTGCCTTTAATACGACACATTTCAGTTTGTTTATTTTGCCCCGCAAGTGAAAATTCCTTCAAAGTCATAATTAGGAGATACGTCCTCTAAACCATACACATCCCCATACAACCCAGAAAAGCAGGGTTTTTAAATCAGATCAAGAAATCCAGTTTAGAAGATAATTTAAGTTTATAAAAACTCTGCCTGTTTATGAAGATGTATGAGTTTACAGATGCACATTTTGTAGAGACCTGCAGAAATGTGGTCCCTATGCTATTGTCTCCACCACAACACCATAAAGGGAACGAGAAGCTCATGGACCAGATCCTGCAGGATTCCAAGTAACTCCAGTGAGATTTTGATCAAGCTATAGTGACAGAAGTCTATTGGTTTACAGGGATGGCACTGTTATACATGGACACTCACCCATATAACCAAAATATACGCAAATGCTTAAATAGTTATTTTATTTTTAACTAAAACACCCCATTGTAAATTAGGTGAATCCTTTATCAGGCTTTTGGACCCTTTTATTACTAATTTCTAAACACAATTTCATATTCTAACAGACAAATAAAAATACACCTGAAAGCACAATTTTACCTTTGTATACAGCTGTAATGATGTGGATCAACAAAAGAAATGTTGAAAACCCTAAAAAAAAAAACATCGTAAAAATCTAAAATATTATATAGAAGTAGAAGAAACCTCATATTTTTACTATTTTATTCTATGCAGTACAGGCAAAATTCTAGAGTTCTGAAAAATGAAACCGTATCAGAAATATATCCAGCAATTTTATAATTTGAGTGTTTTTGCTTGGAAAAACAGTATCAGTAATATCATGACTCAATATTTGGTCACCAGCTGACAAGTGCTACTTAAACCTCTCTATTCCCTGTACTAAGAACCGTCATCTCTGATCTTTCAGAGCACACCTACACTACAAAATTCTGCCAGCATAGTCATTGCCTCAACCAAGAAAAGGCAGGATAAACACAGCATCACAAATTATAATACAAAATATGCTTTTGCTGGTATAACTTTTTATTGGAAAGAGGGAAGAGAATGGAAGAGAACCATATGTTGACACAAAGCTTTAGTTGATATAAATATGTTTGTATTAGAAATACTACCCTAGTATGGTACAGCACTCATGTGAAGTAATACTGCTGGAAAATCAAGGTGTGTTTAGAAAAACATTCAGACTGACTGAAAACTTTTCCAGCTGCCATAAAGATGATCTGAAAAAACTGATCTGTATTAGAAAAATAATGTAAGGACTTACTCTTACTAAAAATCCCTGCAGCTAAAACAGATTGAGCAAGTCAAAATGGTCTCAAGTGTAAGTCAAAATCAGAAGTGCAGCCACAGCCCAAATAAGGCTTGCAGCAAAAAAGCTGAGGTGAAACAACTATCTGCCAGTGTTGCTAGACAGTCTACCTTTCACTTTGCATATAACAAGCATTTAAGACCCAATGTGGACTCTACCAAAAGCTCATTAAAGGTGTGCCCAGAGGTGCTGGTTGAAGCCAGTTCTGAGTACTTAAGTTTGGCCCCTCCATTCTCCAAGCACATTTGAAAACCTAAGCATAAGTTTCAAAATATGCAATTGCTGTCAAGCTTCTTAAGTGCCAGAATCACCTCTCAAATGGCCTTAAAGTGTAAAACAGCATAAAGAAAAGTGCATATCAATGGGATTTACTTTTACTTAAAAAAAAAAACAAAAAAAAAAAAAAAAACAACAAAAAAAAACACACCTACAATATTTCAGAAAAACTCTTTCCCGGTAAGCGCTAGTGTAATGAAATGTAGGATTTTCCCAGAATGGAGCTAAGTCAAAGCAATGTGAGGAATTTAGAAAGGTGCGTTTCTCATTTGTAGAGACTAGCAAAGCAACAGTGTATGACTTAACTTCACTGCTGAATTAAGTGGGATGAATTCCTATTGAAATTATGGGAAAGGTGCAAAATGTAGTAGTACAGGGGGAGTGGTGGGAGTAAATTGAGCAGATAATATTTTTTGGCTGAATGTCAGAAAAAATATTCTTAACAGAGAGGAGTATTATGCTGTAGAAAAGACATCTCCAAGACAAGTGATAGAAGTTTTATTGCTTCAGTCCTTTAAAAATGAATTGAGTAATGCAGAAGAAAACAGATGCAATCCTGCCCTTCCTGAAGGACTTTTAATATGCCCTACTATATCTTTATGATCTCTGTCATTTCATGCATATGAGCGAAAGAATAGACCACGCATAGCAAGGAGAGAAATCTGTTTCATTGGTTTTCCTCCCTGCAAGCCTCCCTGCTTCTTGCCATTCACAACCATTTCCATCATCTACAGATGGCTAGAGGAGCAGGGGGCAACACACTATTACAAATTAATCTCTATTATCATTGCAGAAGCCTGGAGTTGCACTCCAGCAGCACATAGAGCTAATTTTCTTGTCTTTCCTTGGGAGTGAGAAGGTTGCTTGTACATTTGTCAGTTTTGTCTTTGTCAGGGAGGTTACATCCTCAGTATAATGAGATAAGTGCACAAGTAAAAAAACATTTCACAAATTTAATATTGTAAGACTTCTCACTAACACAAGGATTACCATCACGAAGCTTTCTTTTGATACTTTTTCATGTACAGTATTACAAACCTATCAGATTCTCTCTTTCATAGTCACTGTCACACTTCCTAACCTTTCTTAACCTTAAATCTCAGGACTTTCATATACTACCAAAAAAATAAATAAATAAATAAAAAACACCATCTGACAGATTTAAAAGCCTGTCTCTGAAGAACTTCACCCAAATTCTTCAGATACAATTTCACCGTGACTTCCAGATATACCTGTTTTTAGCAAGAAACAAGGATTATGAAACTATTTCTCATCTAATATCAACTACTTGGTCTTGTAATTTAGGATAAATTCTGACTTCTTACCTTCATTAAATTATATTTGGATTATATACCTTTCATTTTGAAGTAGTCATAAGAAACTCTTCCCTTTCTTCACTCTTGCATATACATTTTTTTCTGGGTAAGGTGATATCTTGACAAAAAAGCAGGAAAAAGAAGAACAAAAATCCCCCCACACAACAAACCAGCACCCACAAAAGAAAAGCATCCTCAAAAACTACTACATGTGACAGGAAAAGCTCAGGAGAGGGTTTGTCCATTGCTCTTACGTTTCTTCACAATCTAATTCATTTCTATTCTCTATGTTCCATCTTTCTTGTAACTAAATCTCAAGTTTTCATTATTTTCTATGCCCTCTGCATATATTTGGAAAATTTACAATAGAATAGTTAGAAGGGACCTTCAAAGACCATGCAAGTCCAACTGCCTGAGCACATCAGGGCTAACCAAAGGTTAAAGTATATTATTGAGGGCAATCAAATCCAAGAACAGTGATGAGGAAAGAAAACTGAAACCTGACCAGCATGTGCTAAGAGTCTGTAACTCACCTGTAAGAGGTAACACCACAACTACATTTTGGTCTGTGATCTTATTTCCATTCCATAATCACCAGAGGAAAGATAGCCTGTCCTTTCAATTGGGACAACTCACTAAGAATTACTACAATGGCACAATTTTTACTCAACACATCGACTGTCTAGATATGCCTTTTTATCCCTTTTGTTTCCTATTCCAATATGTTAAGCATTAACAAGCTGCAACCTTTGCTAACCAGTTATGTTGTCAGCAACTCAGTTCCTGCTGTGGCCTTGTTCATTCAAGTTCATTAACTCATTTTTTTTTTTTTTTAATCAGTTTATAATAAGCACTTGATGATCACTTGAAGCTGGATAAACAGAGCTGTATGCTTGCAAGCATATTTTTAACTATAAAAGCTTACTTTTTTTTTTTTTTAAACAGGATTTCTTTGCCTATTTTAGGTTAATTTGAAAGAAAATCATATTTCATACAATTTAAGTATGCTTAACTAGCAGTTGTTAACATGAATGAGCTCAGTACACAAGTGTGATGAAAGACACCTTGACTATTAAAAAATTGGATTCACACTTGAAGACAAAATGTACAAATTCAATTATTTTATGTAAGCTTATCTGTAGGTAAACTATATCCTGTAAAAATATAGGCTACTTACGCATGCGATTTCATTTGGTTAGATATTACAGATTTTTTACATAATAGCACTCTCCAAATTTTTAAAGCACCTCAGATTCTCTACTTCATAACCTTCTTTGAAATATGGAAAAAAATGCAAAGCTAACACTTACTAATATATATATATATATATTTAATGAAGAAAACTATTCAGTTTTTTTCATTACAACTTTTTAATTGAAAATTTAAAAAAAAAATCCTTCAAGATTGACTGACATTACACCTCCTATCATCAAAGCCAACTTCAGTTAATAGACTGTCCAAAGAGGTAGTTGTTGCACTGTCTTGGAAATTTAAGATTTAATACTTTTTAAAAGGTTAATATTTTACAAATGTTGGTTAGTTATAATTGTTTTGTTAAGAGAACAGTTCCAAGTGACACAAGTTGTATGAATGAGTGTCCAACCAGCCAGCAAATAAAAGTTCCATTAATTTTCACCTCAAATTTGTCATCTACTTAGCATTTGATTGGTCATATTAAAACACCCTATTAAAATACATTTTGTTTCTGATACATCTATTGAACTTGCAATATGGAAATATTATATATATGTGAAATATTAAAAAGCTCTGAAAAAGAAGGGAAATGGCTTCCAAATAAAACTGTTAAAGTGTGAATTCATTATTCAATTCCTTGCTAAAACAAAGTTTTTCACAGACATATCACAACTTTAATGGAACTCATTACTTTTCAACTGCAACAGAAATAGTGGACATGCTCAAACTCAATAGAAGGTCTAAAGAGACCGTTCCCAACGAGCATGCCTACCATTTCCAGTTGTGCTGCATTCCAAATACAGGCCATGTCCTTCCTCTGGGTTGATCACCACACTTCATGCAGTTAGTCTCTCCCCAAAGTCACTGGACTGTTCATCAGAACCAGAGAAACATGCAAAATTACAACTGGAGTAATTGAGATTGCACTAACCAAAAAGAGGCTCTTACAAAGACACCGCAAACAACCTAGCAAGTTATCCTGAACTTCGCCTTAGAAAAGGAAACAAACGACCATTCTTATTTTTAACTCCCTTAAATCTTTCTGTGGAGGATGAACACACCCAGAGGACTGATGAACTCAAAAAACTTTTCTCCAATTAGAGATCCCAAATTAGTGACATCTCTGATGAGATATTTGAATCCCAGGAAATCCCACTGTAGGGTCCTATGATCCACAGGTATTAAACGGGGAACTAAACTATCTGCTCAGAAAACCCTGACTGCTACTAGCTGCTAAACCAGGCAGGTCACCCCTTCTCTATGCCAGTACCCTCTCTATCCTTTCTTTGTTTTATGCCTGTGAGATTGCTATCTACTCAGAGAACAGAATCTTTTCCTGTATCCTATGGGACCTCCTTGTGATTAGAACAGCAGCAGCATTCAGCGAAATACTTTTATATTTTAAAAGTGAAAATACTAATACTTTTATACTTTAAAGGTGAAAGTATGGGTTCAGAACGTATCTACAAGGTCTCTCTGAACTACATACAATATAGTAGAGAATTGTGCTGTATCCTATTTACCCCCATGTCTTTGTACCAGGTTTAAATAACTAAGGACTGGACAACACCAAAAATGAGGAACAAGACATTATTTTATATATCTATTGGTTCCATCACCACACAATTAGGCAAGAGTACTTTAGAGTGTGTCACATGCAAAACTATAGCCCTCAACGGAACTGATTCATAAATCTGTGCCTTCAACCTGACTTAAAGTACAGATTTCTTTCCTTTGCATATGATTACTGTTGACTGCAGCTCTTGAACTTAGAACATGAAGCAGCTCAAAAGAAGGAGCAGAAATGTATAAAATTAGAAAATAATTTAAAGCCACCCCAAGCCTACAGGAGGAAAACAGCAGAAAGAATATTTCAGGTTCTGCTTGCTGTACTTCAAGTCATAGTGAGTGAGGTCTTTAATATTCATATAATATGCAAAATACTTTGTAAGAACTCATTCCTAGAATATTATCTAACAAAAGCGTTATAATAACCATGTAAAACATTTGCAGTTTGTTGAAATGGACAGCTTTCCCCTTTGAGTCATTGTGTTAGTCATTTTTCAGAAATCATGATTCCATGTTTTGCTTAACAATCATCTTTCACAAATCAACTGCTAAGAACCATTATGAGAACTGGCATCCCTATATTTAATTCTCCTATCTGAATATTCTAACTACATTGTAAGCCAAGTTATCTGAGATTTAGCACTACTGCACCAGAAAAGGCATGGATACTTTGGTCAATCTGGAAAGGGAAACAATTGTTTTCTGTAACAGCAAATAAATGGTGTTTTCTGTTTGTTTTGCAACGTATCATTTAGTCATGAAAAGCTGCCTACTTTTATCACACACCACATGTAGAGTGAAATTTGGACTATATAAAACATTACCAGTAGACTTGATAATTTACTCAAAACAGTTAAATAAGACAAGACATAGGGAAGAAAGGGTACCAACGGATATTAAACACTGCTCTAAGTAGGTAACAGAATGATTACAGGCATCCTTGCAACAGATCTTACATGAATATAGACAATATTTTTATTTACAATAACCAGGAATTCTCTTAATTTCTTCTTTTTAATGATATAAATGCCAAGTAAATCATTAAAAGAAATGTCAGCTCTATCAGTGGCAGCTGCTCTTCCTACTTAAAAAGGAGGGGAAGTGTAAGAGCAGGGCAGCTAGCAAACCCCACAGCGGTCTGCAAAGTCACTAGTGGGAAAACAACAAAGGCCTTTCCATGCAACTAACACAGATGTGCCCATAGCCAAACTGTCAGAAACAGTTAAGATGACGGCTACTCACAGTTCATTATTTCCTTCTCACAGGTCACTGGGTGACAAGCTGGGTCACCATGCTTTGTCGGCTACTACAGTCCTTCTCCTCCTCCCTACCCCCCCAGTTCTTATTCAATTTAAATAAAGGTAAGCCGCTCAAATCAGTATACTAATGTAAACAAATATATTCAAATGATTTCTAAAAATGGGACTGTAATGTTTATTATACATTCCCTTCATTTTCAGATGGACATATAACATTTCCCCTCTGTGATGAGCTGAGAACCAAATTTGTATCTGTGGCAGATATAGCTATTAGAATAATTTTGTCAAGATGAGACTAAAGCATATAATGAAAGCTAATATGTCACCAATTCAAAGCTTTAACCTTTAGAACACTTACGTGGCAGATACATCATGGAAAATCACTGCAACTCAGTGAAAAGATACTCGTCATAAAGGAGTTCTCATAAAGAAATCTGAAGGAGTATTTAAAATTAATACAGACTAGCTTTTAAATACAAAAATACAGTGTAAAGCTGTTTATAAGTGGAACATGAATTATTGTATTTTTGAAATACTTGGTATCCAAAAACAACTATCTTTTAAAAAAATACATTCTCATCTGTATTCAGGGAGTAATCATAATTTATAATGTAGATCAAGACTTTCACCTTCATTTTGTCCATTTAGAATTTATAAACTGCTTATTAATTGTAAAGAATCGAGGTCAAACATTCAATTAGCCATTACAAACAATTTTAGCAATTCATAGTTGTGTCATTGATGAAAGTGGGAGAAAATTTCCATCTCCCTGGGATGTTCTTTAGTCATTTTTCCTCCACTGGTAAGTCTTAAAAACGTAATAACCAAATCTGCCCAACCGATTCAGAAAAAAATAAAATAAAACCAACTGCCCCAGAAGTGTCTCTCTTAGTATTAAAAATGACAAGGTCGTAAGTATTCTGACCCAGATCCAAGAGTGCTTGTACCTAGCGTGTACATAGCTCGGAACACACTTAAATGCATATCCACATTGGAGACAAAATCAGAAAATTGTGAAATCAGGCTTACCTGTGGAAGCAAAGTGATCCAATAAGGCCGCAAACTAAAAATACATTAAAACAGGTGACTAATTTTAGGAATGTTACCAGTGCTGTTTAAAGGGATGAATCACAAATCCAGTGCATTGCTGGGAGACCCAAAATACAAAGCAAGTATTCTTTCTTCCCCTTTTTCTTACTAGAATTTGGCAGTCTTCCATGTTGAATTGTAGTTTGACATTCGAATATGGAAACAAAAGGAACTAATATGCCATTTGAAGTACAAAATATTCCTCTTAGAGATACATACAAGAAAAAAGTGTGAACTACTGTATGCAAGTCCTTTTCAGGGCCCAACTAGTAAGATCATAAGAATAAGAGAAGTAATTTAAAATGCTGTCAGAAGTTACGGGGATCACATTTCTACCATATAATACCTAAAACATTAAAGTTGTTCTCTTGATGCAAAGATGATACTATGCAATATCTTTCTACATGTGTTCATTCTCCAAAATTTGAGTGAAAGGAGATAATGGATCTGCAGTTTCCCTTATGTGAGCAGTTCAGATGAGAATAAGGATGGGAAGGAAGTTAGTGGCTGTTAGTTCTTAGTTAAGTCATTAGTTCCTGTACACTGAGGGAGGTACATACATCAGAATCATACAGCTCAGTTGTCCACTCATTCTTATCTAAATACCATGTTGTCTTAGCAATTTCAACCCTCCGTACCCATGGAATAGCTTGTGATAGGATTTTTTGTCGATTTGGGGTAATGTTTGCCTTTTAGAAATAGAAACGATTTTTTTTGGCCAATGGCATTTGCTGGAATGGATGAGTTTTTCACATTGCACATAGGAACTCAGGGATTAATTCAGGTAAATCATAGATGAGGTTCAGGTTATCATATCCTACCAACATCATGCATCTTGTAAATTTGTGAAAGTATCAGATGCAATGAAAAAACAGCATTTGACGCCTTGAATAAGGTGTCCCCAAAGATACAAAGGACTTGTTGTGACTGCTAAGGTAGGACATGCAGAGAAACAAGACCATTTGCTTGTCTTTGCTACCATGTATCATCGGATAACGTGCAAGTGACTAACCAGGAGGAAGGTAAGAAAGGGACTCAATGCAAGTTACAACCAGAAAAAATAAGAAAGTCTAGCTGCATAAGAATTATTGCAAACAGATTAACTTGCAATCCAATTAACCACATTCTTTGAAATCTATCCCTGTTTTCATAGAGCCCTTCCTACAAAATCCTATAGATTAGATTTTCTTTCATTGTGGCACTGACTTCATTCTGTGGTGACTCTCCATGAAAGTGTGACTGTTTCTCAGAATCAGAACCCGAACCAAACAAAACCCTAATAATGAAGCTCTGAGCTGCACATTCCCCCAAAACACTAAGCTAGAGAAGGAAACATTTAGGGCAGGATTCAATTTCTTAAATATAGACCCTTGTTGGTATTTGAGACTCCTAATGTATCTGCATTGCATAAAGGATCTGCACCTTACAGATGTAACAAGATTTGCAGGAGATTTACCGTAACCTGAAGGAGCTGGAAGCCTGATGATATATTCAAAACCTAAAAATCACACTAAACACATATGCTTTGGCAACTGAATCTCCTTTTAGAGACTCTTCAGATCACTTCTCAAAAACCAGTCTGATAAAAAGTCAACAAATGTGTTGAGCAGAACAGTTAATCAAAAAGATTTGTAAAAATAGTTGACCATCTTAGGAGGAACAGGATGATATTCACTTCATAGACCTATATTGCTGGACTAACTCCCAAAACAAAAATTCTAGGACACAGAGATAGTTTCCTCTACTAACACAATGTATACTTCATTTGCTCTTATGACAGTTTTTCATGTTTTGTAAAGAATGGCAAATTTAATTCCTACATTGGAATAGATAGAAGGATAGAAACACCTTTCCCTTATTTTTCACATCATCTTCCAGAAAGGCATTGAAAGTATTCTACGAGCTACAGAATACATTAGTCTATCAGTCTGCTCAAAAACAGCAGGAAAAGAGGATTTAACTCACTTAGTAACTTCCATAACAGAGGGAATTGCAGCAATTTTGAATTAGTTGCCACTGCTATTTAACACCAATGTTTTTGGCAATAAAATAATGTTATTAATTTATTATTTTAATATTTAATTATAGTTCAGGAAAATACTTTCCACTTTTGGTGGAAAGAAATGCATAAAGACAAAGTCAAGCATTCAACGCTTATAAACTATTTTGACTGCAGATAATCTAAATCAAATGTCTGTGTTCTCCAGGACAAGTTCTTTAGCTTAATATTCAAAAACTTATTTCAACTTTTATTCTAATAGTGAGAAATGTCTAGTGGCCTTCCATTTAAAAGGGAGCTCAAAAACATCTAAAGAATGGCATTTGTTTAGTTAACATTTTTTTTTTTTTCCCCAATTATGAAGAACTGTCAAACCAGGGCAATGTTTTCTGCCAGCTTTAAGTAGAAGTAATTCAAAACATTACTATTAATCTTTTACTTACTAAAATTAAAATACAGTCCTATATTGAAACTAACTGTCACTTAGTACTTCAGCTCAGCATGACTTTCAGGTATATAACAAAGCATTAACCATTTAAACTTAAATCTTGTGGCACAAAAGGTGTCACAATATTGATAGAAGCTATATTTCTTTATGTAATTTGTGTAATGTGAGGTTTGTAGATAAAATTGAAAAATAAATTTTCAATTATCAAACATTCTACACATCAATCTTTAAAAGAAGTGCACATAAATGTCACCCTTTTTCATTAATTTTAGGCAAAATTCATGTTTGCTTATCAGCCAGAGGGTTTTTGAGATATTTCAATAATATCCAGGAAATCAATCTTACATGAAACTGAAGGAAAACATCTAATGTCATTGAACAATAAATATCAGTTCTGTCAGTGGCTTACCTTTGAGCTGAGGCCTTAGGATGTTTCTCTTCTAGTTTCCTCACCAGTGCCACTGTCAGCTGTGTAGTCTCCCCTAGGGGATCTGCAGGCATTAAATGGGCGTCCAAAGGTCCTGAAAGTTGTTTCTGATTGGGGTTGCTGACATTTTTTTGCAGAATCTAAGAGATGAAAGTACAAGCATGCAATTTATAAATTGTTAATTAAAATAACGTGTGTCTACTTTTCCAACTAAGGCTGTTGAGCAACAGAAAATGTTAGAAATACAAATAGTTATGTCAAGATGCATCAAGAAACAAACCTAAAGAGTGATTTTTTTTCCTTTCCTTCCTTCAAAGTTACTCCATATAGAAAATAAGAAATTTCCAATTTTTTTCTAATGTGGAATATAAACTTAAATAGTTCTGAGATATAAATATATATAGAATACATGTTTATTCATTAAAATCCTGTCTGCAACTATTATTTGCTTTATATATAAACACCTTATTAAATTAAGAAATCAAATTAGGTTATTTAAGGAAATAAGTTGACTTCCACACTATTTTCCCTTTCAAAATGTGTTTTTGAAAGAACTGTCTCTGATCTGCCTCTGGCTTAATACTATGACCTCTTCTGCTGAGCTGCTGTCTATCTCCCGATGAGCTGCAGATCAGGCCCCATGGTGAATGCGGTTTTCTGTCTGGGTCACCTCCTCTTTCATTTAGTTCCTCTAGGTAGGTCAGGACAAACTCAGGGTAAGCCTGTAGGAAAGGACAGAGGCAGAGGAATACTGAAGAAAAACATCAGCTTTATCAGCAGAATCACAACAATCTAAACACCAGGAATGATGGGAAAAGTGGTCACTGATGTAGGCAATATTACAAAAGTTCCTGTGTGTAAATAACTTTGTATTTCACAAAGTTTTCAAATGTACAACTAGATAACGACCTTTTCATACGCACTCAAGTGAAAAATGTATAAAAATCTTTTATCATTATGTATCAGTTTAAGAATGAAGACTGACAGCTCTCAAAACAGGAATTCTTATAAACATGAGGAAAAAAGTGTAACCCTATATTTAGATAATTATATGTAATTAAGTGACATATTTAGGTAGGCATTTCCATGAAAGATTAAAAGAATTTTAAATGGCATATTCTAAATTAAAACATACCATATACATACATTTTTGATTGTTTTAAATCAAAGAAAATACTACTGTTTTAATTAGTAAATTAAAACATTTATGTTCTTAATACACTGTTGATCCTTGCTTACATGGCCAAATGCCCCAAACACGCCAATTTCTCAGGCTCCACAATTCTATCCAAGCAGTTGTCAAAAGTCTGTCTCCATGGGGAAATGGGAAGAATATTTTATCACTCCTGGCTCCACATAGGAGCACCCAAAAATCCAGCCTGAGCCTTTCCTGTCACAGCTCCATGCCGTTCCCTCGGGTCCTGTTGCTGTCCCCAGAGACAGAGCCTGCTCCTCCGCTCCCCTCATGAGGAAGCTGCAGGCTGCCATTAGGCCTCGCCTCACTTTCCTCTTCTCTGGACTGAACAGTTCAGGTTACTTCAGCTGCTCCTCATGTGTCTTCCCCTCTAGACCCTTCACCATCTTTGTCACCCTCCTTTGGAGGCTAATTGTTTTACATCCTTATACTGCGGTGCCCCAAACTGCACACAGTACTTGAGGTGAGGCCGCACCAGCACGGGACAGAGTGGGACAATCATTTCCCTTGAACACTCAGCAATGGTGTGATTGAGGCACATGGAAGACAATGTGCTTCACTCTTTGATACTGATCACGTTTTGAAGTCTTGCCTTAATATACATTTTATTTGATTAGGCTTTCGTTTAAAATTCTGTGAGCATCTGTACTATGTTTAATAGAAAATGTATAGATATTTACCACAAAATAGTTAGACCAAAACTAGTAACTATTCAAACACTGACAGTTAACACTAACAAATTGAAATCTGTTAACCTATTAAACTCTTAGAGTTACAGACTGAAGTGCCTCACAAGTATAGGAAAAGCCATCTTTTTCTCCGTCACGTCACTCATTAGTGTATCAACATAAACAATTTCATTTTTAAGGTAGGTATTGCTACAATACTTAAGTACCTGGACATTTTCCAAAGCCAGTTCTGCATGGACATTCCACTGATTCAGGAAAACTTCTAAGCTTGAACAGAAAGCAAAACACCTAAACTGAAATCTACTCTCACGTTCTGAGAGGACTTTTTTGTTCATATCTTAAGAACACTATGTTTAATTTGTTGTTCTGACATTATATTTTATTAGACATTTAACAATAAAGCTCAGTTTTTTAGCTTCAGCAACATCATTTTTAATTAAGCCTTCTGTCAGGCTTTTCCCATGAGTGCAGATATTTTCAATTTACGAACACATTTTCCTTTAATTTAAACCCCTTCACAGCAGCAGCAGTACAGCAGACAGTGGAGTTTTTTTATTTCTTGAGGAAAACAACTACAACTTAGCAATCAATAATATTAACTCTTCTCCTGTTTATCACCTTGACTAGACAATATATCATGAAACTTTGCTGTGCTGCTTCAGTTCCATCTGTATTTTAATTCTGATGGAATAAGCAAACTTAGATTTCTGGCGTATTTTTTAGACCTGGCTATATGAACCGTGAGCTTGGAGTCCATTTCCTTAAATAACACTCTTCCTCTACAAGAACTTTATGCTCACCTTACTTACCAGTGCTATTAAGAAAAGTGGTTCTGGTTTCTTTCTCTCTCACTTTTCACCTTTTCTCCCTGACTCCATGCCATCATTTCTTCTGTGCCAGAACAAAGCACTTGGCAGCCATGCAATGACAACAAACAGAACAAATCTAAGTTAAAATTAACACAGTAAAATGATAGTTATTAACCACAAGGGTGCTCAAACCCAGCTTGCCACATGGCACTGTGCAGCACGTTTATGCCAGTAGGCCAGACAGCATGGAAGCTGATGAGGGAGTCCTTGTTTCTGTCCGATTCTTCACAGTATCTGTAGGTCTGCATCTCCTTGGCATTAAACAGCCACTGTGGTATGCAGAACTGAAGAACACAATTAGCTTATCTTACTCACTTTCTAGAACTGAAAATTTTACTTATAAATTATCCATACCATTTACCTGAAAAAGAGTATATAACTTGACCTACCACAAATACGGGTATCATTACATTTCTAAGTTAATAAACGTTCCAGGGGGGAAATATAAAATTATTTTTTCCTTTCTAAATAAGAATGAAGAGTTTGTGAAAAAGGAAAGCAAAGTCATGATTGAATTATGGATCTATGTCTTAATAAATACCTAATGATTTTACTGTTTTTCAGTAGATAGTATTCTCTCACATAAACTATACGTTGATTGCATAGAGGAGAGTGTACATTAATGGCAAATACAGTAAGTAGCAGGTATTAAATCCAAGAAAGTGAGTTTTCTTCTCAGTCTGAATGATGTGTCACATATCATTACACTGTATTTTGCTGCTTTCCTTTATGTCAGTTTTTGTTGGCCTACATATGCTGCAACTTAAAATAACATGACACTACAAATAAAGTGAATGCAATGGGAAATATATAGAGAAATGTTTCAAACAGACCTACTGTTGTATTATTTCCCCTCTGGAAGACATACAGGCTAGAACTGAAGTATTGTAGCTGTTGTTATCAGAAACTTTGTATATTATAAGGAGAGAGGTTTCTAAACTGCAGTATTTTTTGTATTGACGTAAATAATCAGTATGCCTAATGAAATAAGGAATAGTACAGCCAACAACTGTATTTTTTTGATTATTCAAAGCATTCTAGAATAATTCCAGATAGCATACAATGCAATAGGAACATGGTCTCCATTTTATCAGTCTATTGAAGTTGTCTGAGTAATTGAGTCGAATCCAATGTCGATCTGAAAAGATGAAAAAGCGAAGTCCACTGCTAGAAAGGTATCTGGTAACGATTTCATACTGGGCAGGGTTTTTTCCCTCCCACTCCCTGCTCAGTTTTCCTAGGATTACCTCAGACAAAGGCACAATTTAAAGAATCTTCAGCAGCATGAATCACTGGATATAAAGCGCTGATATGCTAATGCAACCTAACCTTTTAATTTTTATTTTTTAGATGACAAGGCTGCTGGGAAACACACACACACCCCCTACACTTTGGTGAATACTCTTCCACCCTTCCACTGATGTCCATGGATGCTGTCCATGCAGAAAGTAATGTGTATGAACTTGCTGACCTACAAAACATCAGAACTCAAACAAGAGCTCAGGGTTCTCATCATCAGGAGCACACACTAATAAAGAGGAGCTCCTGTCAACACCGTACAAAGAAGACCATTGCGATCACACTGTCCAGATTTTTGTTGTCATTTGAAGATTTGTACTGACCGAAGTAACTAGAAAGGAACCTTTCAGCAACATATTTACACACAGGAAAATATTCTTGTTTTTAATCAATATGTTTTAAAATGTGCTATTTCCTTTAACTAATAAAAGCAAGGAAAAGAGTAACTCATTGCTATTTTGAAAGATTTCTGTTGTGTTTATTTATTTTTAAATACTTCTTGGAGGAGAAAGGATGTTTTTAAGTTTAGCATTTCTGTTTAGATCTGAAGATTTTTTTTTTCTTGTTATTGAGCACAAGTTTTTAGGACACCTGCTTTGACCGTGGATTGTTTTTTGATTTATTGATATTTATTGATATTTATTGATACTCATCCACAATAACATTAGAAACTGTTCTAAAGTATTTCCCATAGCACATTAATTTCACATAAAGGTGCTGCATGTTTTGCAATAAAAATACGATGCCTCTAACTTTGATCGAAGAACACTTCACCATTTATTAAAGTTTTTTGCCATGTTTCTTCTATAAACTAAATCCCTATATTCAATCCTTGTTAAATGTTAACAGGATGCGCTAGTAGCTTATCAAGCTTGAGCTTAAGGATCTTAAATGCTTTCCCAGAATGCATTTTAAGCCTCTATTAACAAATGAATATAAAAGCAATGAAGCAAACATCTCATTTTAGATGCCAATTGCTCTTCAGATTCCTTTCAGAGTTAGCCTCACTTCTAACTACAGACTTCTAGTTATCACAGGTTATTATACTAACTGAAGAATAAGATATATTTTCAAGATGTAATTTGAAATAATTTAAAATGTGAACTACAGTTCAAGAGAAGAAGTTTAAAAAATACAATTTCACAAGTAAAATCTTGCACTGTTTCCATTAATTTTATATTTATATTCACTTAGTCGATAAATAGAAAATACTTAGAAAACACGAACAGGAATTATTGTAGTAAGACTACAGTGCTTGCGGTGGTAAGGATTGGGGGGGGCGGCCCCCCCCCAAAGAGAATACAGTTAAAAAGAAAAACACACCCCAAAAGCCACTATTTGCCAAATGCAGAAATAATACCACACCTAACAGTAGATGGAGCCATTACTTCCTAAACTCACTACTGATAGATGCTACTTGTCTCTGTTACAAACTTGAGTACTTCAAAGAGTTGCATTTCATTTTACAAAAACACAGAAATAAATTGGCACTTACACTTCAAATAGCATGATTTCACAAGGGGGAATAAATGCTTGATTTCTGAAAACACCATGGATAAGTACCTAACAGTAAATAAAGATATGAAAAAGAAATAAGGTCTCTGCAGCTCAGCTTATTGGATAAAAGGAACATAAAATGAATCATGCATTAAGAATTTTTGAAGTGAAAATGAATTGATATATTTTTTATAGTAATGGAAACTAAATCAGAAAACCTACCTCAACCTAAACTGTTCTCTCTCTATATGATACCAAAGGCACGGGCATTTTAAAATCAGGTTCCAAATTATCACATTTGTCATTAATGACTAACAGTATTTGTATCCACAACACATTTGTTAGGAAAATGAAGATTTTTGAAAATCCTTTTCGATCTTTCATTCTTTGCTACTGGAATATAATTCAGCAGCTTACCTCAATGACATTGTTCTGACTCCAGTAAACCCAAACAGTATGCCAGAAGTGAATTATATCTTTACTATGTGTTTGGATATTTTAGATAATAAAGGACTGCTGTGGTGATTGAGTTAAACAAGAGCAATGAGTGTTCCAGGCAAGTTGATTGTCCTTAATGGCATGATCAGCACTTCTCCTTAAAAGATGCTGTTAAAAAAAAAAAAAAAAAAAAAAAAGAAAACTGTACTTAATGAACTTAATCACAATTGAGATTCTTCTAATTAAAACTGTATAAACCCTAAAGGAGCCCTAAATGATCTCACCCGATATCCTGCTCCAAAGGCTATCACAGCTTAAACCAAAGATTTAGTTACTGAAGCAAAATTGATTTCCCAGCTCAGTCTCCAAATGAAGCGGTCCAAACCTTTAGTTAAATATAGCAATTAAAAGTATTTAAAATCAGCTCATGATTCAAACCACAGAAAAATCCAGCAACTCTCCCTGATTGATTTCTTTGGACACTTTTGCGTTACAACCAACCTTTCTGGACCCATCAGAAGAGTATCTGAACAACTTGTGTACATTAGATATGCAAATTGGGAATAGCACGTTAACAAGGAGAAATTAAAAGTTTGTATTACTGTAACTAAAACAAGAAAAGCTGTCTTCCTGTCAACCTCGCAAGTTCTACAACATTAAACTTTAAATTACAATTTTATATATATTAGCTGAATAAATATCAGATTGTCATAAAACTGAAATTTATATTGTCACAGGTAGAACTGCTATAGCTAATACTACGTACAGATAACTATGTTCACCCAAATAAGTCAGATTGTTTTTTACAAGTGTGAATAGCTTCAAAAAAGCTACTGCATACATACAGGGAAAAAGATTCTGATATTTAAAACAATTTATATTCCTTCTTCCTATGCAATTTAAATAACGCATGTAACAGTTTTTCCTAAGCCTTAGGGGGAAGAATGATTTAAAAATCTATGAATTCCTCTAAAGCATAATATTCCTGCAGAATTCAAGAGTCAAAATTTCAAACAAATTTTAGTTTGTTTTGGTTTTCTTCATTTTAGTTGTCCACATTACTATATTCTCTATTAATTTTGACATTTTATAGTGCTCTTAATAGTTTTCTTTTTATTTTCATTTTTCACGTGTCAGCTGAACAGAGGTTGCTTAAGTAGATGCAATGTCATCAAGTCTTGAAATAAAAACTGTTCCTGATCAGTAGTTTCAGGGTGTTTACAAAAACACATTTCTGAAGTCACATCCTACATCAGGCAAGACAGAATTCTTTGCATTCCAATATACAGACAGTTGCTTAAGGATATATCAGCCAGCCAGGACCACGCGTGTCTGACTTGCATAACACTTACTTTAAATGAAAATAAATCAAAACTAAGTTCAGTACACAATCTTATTCATCTGGGACATGTCTTAGAAATGTCTGGCAGAGGTAGGGGTTATTTTTTCCCCCCAAGTGTCAGCAAGTGACAGATCTCAATGACACCCCATGCTATTTTTCTACAGGGAGTAACAAGAACTAGAAATACACAGACTTACTACAAATCTTGACATCTGTAACAGTCCCAGGGTATCACATCAGCCCCTTTAGGTTATTTCAATTTGATCTACATATCCATGAAAATAAAAATCAATGTGCCCAATGGTCTAGTAAAACATTCACCCTATCCTATCCAATTGTTTCTTTTCTGTGAAGCACAGGCGTAAAAGGCACAGTGACCCTCAGAGCTATGCCACTGGGAACATATCCATCTTAGCAAATGATTTCTCATGCTGAACAAGTTAATAGATATCACCTATTAAGAGAACTTTCCCCTTGATCCTACTGCAGTGGCCAAGGCCCACTGGTAAGTGAACGCTGTAAATATCGGCAGGTGCTTTTACAGGAACCATGTAGAAAGACAGCAAGTGGAGTCTTTTAAAGTCCTTGAACTATACGGAATATCATCATCAATACCTAAATTTAAGATATACATTTTACTGGTATAATCTCATCACACCACAAAGACTTCAGTTACCAATGGAGAATTTCAGAACGTTCTTAAATCCAGATGAAAAATGAGGTTTCTGCCCTTTTAAATGTTGCCTGTTTATACATGTGATTAAACAAATAATTGCCCAGAAGATTAACCTGTCCTGTTTGTCAGTGCAGGAACACACTTGTGAAAGGTTTGCTGTGGTTTGCCCTTCTCCATTACTTGTAGACCCACCCAGGGATCATTTTAAAATCTGGTGAAAGTCACAGTTGGCTCCAGAAATAGTAATCAAACCCAGAGCTCCAGTGGGCCTGCAGATGTTTCCTTCACTACATGCTTGGTACTACGTACTTGGCAGTGAATCAGCACAGCCTCTATCCTCCAGTGCATCCTCCAAAAAAAGTTTGTGAACTGCTGCTTCTAATGTACTGCTTCTACATGCTTGTAACTTCCTAACTCTATGATATGGAAAGAGTGAGAGCAAACACAGAATCAGCCTCAGAGCATTAATGTGGTAACATTTAAAATAGTCTAATAATAAGCTCATTAAGTGCTGTCTAAAGTTTTTAAGTTGACAGCTTTGCCACCTCTCCAGATACCTGCCTGAGCTCTGGTAGTCTTTTCCCCAGTTTTCTGAATAAGTTGGCTTGACTCAACATTACGTATCAGTGATTCCCTTATGAAATACGGTGCATATTTCATCAAGAAGCTATAACTTGATATCTGTTGTCCTTAGACAGTCAAAGTGAAAAAGGCCAAACACCTCAAAATTTTCTTTGTTCCACTGCTCGTTATGGCATACTCCTCATATTGCTTATGTTTGTTACATTCTTTACATTGTTGTAGATTATTAGTATGTCCTTTACATTCTTGTATTCCCCTGAAGGAATGCAGCCACTACATGCAAGCTAATTTTGCATTTCAGCGACAGACATTAACATGGATTGATGTCATGAGAAAAGGATGCAGTACTGAAGATTAGATCCATCATATTTGCTTTTCTGCGCCTGGGTTTTAAAGTCCTCTGAAATTAGCAAATATTTTTTTCTATGATGTCAGTAAGGTTTGGTAAGATTTACAGATCTTATTATGGAGTGAGTCACAGAAAACATAGCATAAAAGAGAAGCAGAGAGCAAAGTTGAAACTAAGCAAAATAACATGGGTTAGCAATGGAAGAGACCAGCACTTTGCTCTCCACTTCCCCACCTGAGGATGTTACAGAGAGCAACGAGGCTGTCTCAGCCTCCTCTTCTCCAGGCTAAACAACCCAAGTGTCCTCAGCCTCTTCTCACAGGACATGCCTTCCAGCCCTATTACCTTATTTATTGCCCTCCTCTGGATGCTTTCAAATATCTTAACATCCTGATGGCACACTTCCACTAAACTCAGATCCTTACAAGGTTAGAGGAAGAATTCAGGCTCAGAAACTATATGCAATTTTTTTTTTTAATTTTAAACTTCAAGACCATTTAAAATATTTAACATATAAGTTATTATGATTCAGTTGCAATTTGGTGACTGGCTATGAAATTGGAATTTAATTGAATATCGAATGTCAACTATAACATGAGTTATTATAAAACAGACTACTTACTATATCAGATTTAACAACTACCAAAACCAAGAATTATTGCAAATTTTCCACTACTGTGCAAAATTCCTATGTAATCTTACCTACAGAAAACCTAGTGAAGATGTAGAGTACCTTTTCTATATACTTTCATTTATGTTCATCTACAGATGTGCCACCACTGATTCCAACTGTAACTGACTGACCAGCAGCTCTGTACCACAGCTCAATTCAGAATCATTCCAGCCTTCCTATGAATGGAGAGGAAAGAAAAAAAAAAAAAAAAAAAAAGGTTTGAATAAGTTAAAAGAACCAGAAAATTCAACAATGTGTCACAAATAGAGAGGTCATTATGCCTGGATAACCCAGGATATTAACAGTTGCAGAAAGTGAAACACTATCCACAACTTAGCAGTCAATGAGCCCTGCTCAGAACCAGTGATCTTCTGTACAACAAGGGTGGCATTTTACAGTTCAGTGCAAAATGGAACAGACCCTTGATATCTTCATTTGTCCTTTTTCTGTGCATATTTCACAGTGCAACGATTTAGGGTCCATAACGTGTCACTTGTTATACTTATAACTATGGAGTTTACTTGAAATATGTATGCACAAAAAAAAAGTTCAGTGAACTGCAAAGATTGCAACAAATCTATAGCTCTGAGCCAAAGTAAAGTTTTACTCCAAGTCTGAAACAATGCTGGTTAAACATATCAAAAGTCCCATTTGAACTGCCTTTGCTTCTAATGTGTGCATTCACTACAGAAGATCACTTAAAGCTTTGCTAGAAATCAATGGCTCAAAATATTTTTTTCATTACCCTCCATTTTAAAATTGCAATAGATATATTTCAGTAGTACTGTCAAAGTACTTTATTTCCAACATTTTACTATACTGGGTATTGTAAAATAAAGAACCTTGTCAGCATTTCAGCTTTGCAAATTTCAGCCTTATTTAAAAAGCTGTAATAGAAAATGCCACTGATCATATTGCACCGTCTCGGAACATGGATAGGTTTTCCATATATTTTTTTATGAACATTTTCTGCTTGTCCATCTTTCTGCACAACTATATAATACTTCTGAATGAATGACTGATTAAGGTATCTTTGTAAAAATATCAGTCTGCAAAGATGGCTTATTATTTCTAAGAACCTGCTGTATGAGCATAGTTTACTAACTGGAAATGTTTCGGACAACATTATGCTACAGAACAGCAACCTAAACAATAATTGAAGTTTATCCTGTGTACTGTAGAGAATAATTAAAGTATTATTCATTTCAATTAAGTATGAAAATGTTTCAGCAGCATATCCAAAAACTGGGCTGAAAAATTTCAGAAGTTCTGTATCCAAATGTCACAGGCTTTTTCATCTATCTGAAGCCAGAAATTGAAACACCGTGAGAAAAGTTGTTTTTCCTTAATTGCTGACTCGACTACAGCAGAATTACAAGAAAGCATACAAAACTGCCAGTCTAATAAACTTCCCATATAAATGTATTTTTAGGCGTATTCAAAGCAGTTTTCAGACTGCCCTATTCTTACTTCAACCATGGCTTCCAGTTGTGTGCTTCATATTTAGATTGCTTTTTCTCTCTTTTTTTTTTTTTTTTTTTTTTTAATGCAAACATTAGGTGAACCTCAAGGCAGAATTTAGATGCAAAGGGAGGTGTACTTGACATGAACAAACAAAAAAAGAAATGCTTTAAACTGCAAAGATTAACGCTTCTACTGTACAAAGACCAGTGGTCCATACTCAAATATGATAAAGGTAACAGTTGTATGACGACTTGAGGCATTACGTTGTTTATCTTGCATCCTGGAATCATAACGACACCTGTATTAGAAGCCACATTCTTAGTCAAATTTATAATATGATAAATGGACAATTAGAATATGTTCAATTCCTTTTTGCCACATAGTAGAATTAAGCAGTTCAGGACATCCTAATTTCTTTGCAATAAAATAGAGAAGAGATTTAGCTTAAGTCAAAAGTCTAACAACATCCAGATCTTAAAGGATTGATCAAAAAACAATTTTTTAAAGTGTATTGTCAGTCAATCTCTCCCATATACCATAAAATAAAATACATTTAGATAAGACACAGATTTCAGCAATGGCTGTTCCCCATTATGTGGGGTGAAAAAGGAAGTTTCCATTTAGGTACATTAGAAAGAAAATTGGTCTATGAATAGCAGAATTATCTAGGTCTATGAATTCAACTACACTCTGAAAAATACATTTATACTCAACTTACTTAAAATATAAACAGCCAGAATGAGCTATTTCATTTGTCCTGTAATTCTTGACAGAAATCAAAGCTCCAAATAATAGTGTAACATTATCCCAGGCTAAAACAGCTAATTGGGTAAATTCTGCTGACTGAATGATGTGCTACTTACAGTATCACCATCTCCTTTCAGATAAATCTGCACAGCACAAGTAGTTCAAATTTAGCAATAAAGTTGGCAACACGCTAATGTACTTGAGCGTAGAAAGGCTCTGTTTTTGCCAGACCTTTGACTTGAACTTGATAGGGCTGATTTGGCATTCAGCGACTGGTTACATTCATCAAGAGGTGAAGCTTCACAACAAAGATAATGTGGTGGAAGCAATTAGTATTCGGAATATCAATAATAGGTCTTTGGCATGTGACTGTAGGCTAAGAAAGGGTTTATCAGTACCTGATATGTAATATGCTTTAAAAAGCATATTACAAAACTATTTTAATGTTATACTGAAAATCATATTTATCATCACAGAAATACTTAAAATACATATTCTAATTTATTTAATCCAAGCTGTTCTGATATTCACATATACATTTTCTAATACGTTTCAAAAACTTCAAGAAGTTAAATACACTTGTTTCTATTAAAGTGCACGGCAAAAGGACAAAAAGCAGTTTTCTCATTTTCTTTAGGAATAAATTTGGAAAGCTTAGCATTTGCTTTTCATAGCATCAGATTATTCTATGTTGTCAGTGAGGATGAGTCAAAATAGGACAACAGTAGTAGCAGTTCTGCTACAGTTCTCATTGTCTCCAACAGAATCCCTGCCAAAGAATAAAATCATTGCTCTGGGCTATATATATATATATAACATAACTGTATCGAAGATGCTGTCTCTATCCTTCCATCCAAAATTTGAATATCAACTCTCATTTGAATATGCTCCCTCTGCTGTCAGTTAAGAGAACAGAAAAACAGGGATCATTCTTGACTACCAAGGCAGTCCAGTCGTTAAAGATATATAATGTATCACAAGGAGCTGGCTCACACCTAGTTGCCTTGCTGCAGCAGAAAGGCCACAGGAAAACAGGGGGGAAAAAACAAACCCACTATTTAAAAAATAAATTTTAAAAAAGGAAAATTCATTAAGAAAATGCTTTTATTATGCTTTGGTGACCAACACAAAGCAAAAGAGTAAGTCACAGAAGCATTCATGTTGCAAAGGACCTTGTGAGTGTATCTACTCCAACATCCTGTTCAGAGCTGGGTCACCACTAATTGAAACCTAGTTCTTTATGGCGTTATCCATTATGGTCTTGGAAACCTCCAAGGATGGAGATTCCACCATGTGTTTTGGCATTTTGTTTCAATACTTAATCATGCTTAAAGGGATTTTATTTCCCCCCTCTTCTACCATTACACCTCCTCTCATTCAACTTATGACCGTTGTCTTTCATTCTGGCATTTCAGTCTGGGGCTGAATCACACGAAGGAAAAAAATAGCAATGAAATCTAATAATAAAGTGATTAATTTGACCAAGAGATTGTTTGATTAAAAGCTTCAAATCAAATAAAGCTTGCACTGACTTTTGCACTGAGCATACTTATCAACCTCAGTAATTTCCCAGAATATCTGAATAGTTGGAAACGTGTATTTTAAATGAGTGAAATTTAAAATAAGATAGGAGTGGTAACATTTTCAATTATACACAGGTTACTTTTGCTTTTTTGAGGAAATTACAGGAACTTACAGGATATTTATAAGGACAATGACTGTCATGGTAATGATTATATTAACTTCTAGTATTATTTCAACCATGCCTTTTTCAAAGTAAGATTAGTTAAAAGTTTAAAGTTATGTCTTTACATTTCCTATAACTACTGTCATCAGCTTATGCTTTCACAACCACAAGGCTAAGACACTACAATTCCCTCCAAGCACAGCAAATCTTTCTTTACCATTTGATCAGAGAACTAGAATTAAAAAAAAAAAAAGCACCACCACAAAAGCCAGCTTCCTCTGCACTCTCACTTCAGGAATGTTTCACTGGTTCAGAGTTCTCTGCAATATTGTTATGTAAATAGCAAAAATAAAAAATGGCTTACTTAAGTTATAAGCATTTTAAGATTTTTTTTTTTCATGGCAACTTGGTACAGTGGTTACACTAACGAAGAAAAAAAAAAAAAAAAGATTTTCTCCTAGCAATTAAATGAAGGAATGTATAATAATATATCATTCATGTTTTAGCCCAAGAAGTTATTGTTTCTGCAGGGTACTGATTCTCACTTTATAAAGTTCAACCTGTTTGAAATTCAAATGAATCTATAGCCTTTCCAACTCTGAATTACTGAAGCCACTGTTCTTTTCATAACGCAAACATTTGAAACGTAGAGAGAACATGAACAGTGAAAGAAGAATAAGTTCCCTGCGTTGTCCTTCATGGGCACTTTGATACCTTCTCCAGCCCACATCTAATAGAAATATTAGGAGGACTGCCCTTCTCCTCATTTCTTCCTCCACACTTGTTGGGAGCAGAGACATTACAGCTCCCATGATCTTGTGATGCAAGGAAGATCAGTCCTTTTCAGAAGTGGTAACTTCTCATTAAAAGTATGCACTTTTGCACAAAGAAGCTATTATAACAGATGTTTCACTGTATCATGCTATGGAATTAATCAGTGTTTCTGAAAACACAGGAATATGGACGCTGAGATGGACTTGGTTCCTTGAGAACACCAAACTAAAAATAACTAAGACAGATCTTCCAAAACAGATGAAATTAAAGCTTTTATAACATCATCCAAAAACATGAGAATTAAACCTTACACAAGTGTTTGCAAAGCTCAGTTCAGATCCCCATATGTTTTATGTTCATGGCTGATTTTTCACACTGTTAGAGAAGGAAGTATCACAGCCTATGGGTACAATATCTAGTGATCAGCCATAGATTAGCCAGAGGCCATAGCATCATTGGTACCAATAGCTTCAGATGGTGTTTTCCTTGGGAAGTGCCATCCTCATTTTCTCAGTAGCAAACACACAAAATACTTTGGATCAACCTAAATGTATCAAAATTGATGTTGTTTTACTTACTATTTTGCCCTATTGATGAAGTCAAAGTATAGCAATTAATACAAAACGCACTTTGGTCTTACAATGCAAAGCTATCTTTCTGTTTTATGCAGAAGAGTTGTATTGGCTTACACAAAGCTTTCACATGGAAATACCTGTGATTCATAGCAGTATATGATCCAGTGAGTCGGTTAAAGGCTCTGACTTTTCAATATTTCATTTAGTGGTTGATCACAGACCAACTCCCAGGAATACAGACAATACTGCTGTGACAATGCTTAAAGAGTCAGAAGCATGCTTCTCTTAGTCTGCTTCAAATGTTTAAAAAAATGCACAACCAGAACAATATCTACAACAAACAACAGTGGCCATAACTTTATTTTTGGAGACTTCAACATTTTCAGTTTTACAGTTTCTTCAAGACTAGCAGCCCATGACAGTCAGTTGGCGTGTTAGGAACTAACTGAGCTAGATCACTCAGAGCTGCAAAGTTGCAAAGCAGTAAAAGTTACACTGACTGTTTCATTGTGCCACACAAAACTTCTGTCAGATACATTTCAGACAGGGTACTTTCATTGCACTAACCGTTAAACAGTTTCCCTTAAACATACATAAGAAAACACCAAATTGACCTTCAATTAAAGTATAAAACCTAGAAATGGAAAAAAGAGACTGATGTATCTAACAAAAACCTACATTAAATTAAAAAAAAAAGTAAATAAGAATTAAAAAAGGTTTTGTTAATTAGTTACCTAAGTGAAAGTTTGAAATATTAAAAATATTAGGGGGAAAAAAATCAATAAAGAATGCCTGTATAATCTAATCAATAATGTAAGTAGTATGAGTTCCTTCCTCTTCTAATTTTTTTGATAGTTTTTTGATAGTGACAAACATTCGTTTTGATAACCACAGTTCAAAGCATTTATAGCAATAGGCTAAAGCTCTACTTAACATGTTCATAATTGTTCACAGTTCATAAATGGGTCTCCATCTGTTATGTTCTCTTCTATTCAAAACGTCTTGACTGGTGGTTATACATAATATGTAGCAGCACAATGGAAAACTGGACCTGAAATATCCATAGTAAACTGAAAATTTCCCAGTTGAATGAAAGAAATCAGCAACCTTTACAGATACATTTAAATCATTCCACTTTCTACAAAAGATAACCCAAAAGTGTACAGAATAACTTCTAAAACCCAGTAAGAATCGTTAAAAAAAATAAAATAAAATAAAATAAAAACGTTTTGAACTCTACAAGGGCAAAACTTATTTACCAAAATCCCACCACCCCACCCGTCACCACCCACCTTCCCCCCAAAAAAAAACAATAGCTGATGAAATGCTGAGATTGATATCACTTGATTAGTCATCTATCCCAGCTTGCTGGTTTATAGCTGATCTTTCTCAGCACCAATAAAAGAACAACAGGTTGTAATTGCCATGGTTAGCTGCAATCCCAAGCTTATGCGAAAGGATTATACATCCTGAATTCCACTCTGCTGGAAAGGTTTTACTTGGCAATAAAAGATTAGGAGTAACAGCCAGGGGCTCAGCTCTAATACCTAAACCTGAAGACATTTTAAAAGTATATACATCCAGAACATGCATCAGAGCCTTTTGTCTCTTAGTGTAATCCTCTTAGAATTTTCCTTACCTCACTGAACTTTAAGATTTTTAAAATAAAAATATATCTGGCACCTTTACTCTGAATTTAGCTTTAAAAACTGCCTTTTGAAGATATATTATAATTTATAGTGTTCATTCCAGATGCATAACTTGGATTATTTCATCCTGCTTTCTAATACCAAAGCCGATATATATATAACCAGCACATTTTTTATTATTTATTTTTTAAAAAGCTTGTATTGCTATCCCTGTCATTCTTAACAATATATCGGCACTAGCAATCTTCAGATGTTCTTGATCGTGTGGCTTTGAGATGTTGGATTACAGTGAGCTGGTAAAATATAAATAACAATGCATGATGAATAAAAATCATTTAAGTTTACTAGTATAAAAAAAACATTAAGTATATTACTATTCTGTTACCCAAATGAAGTTGCGGACAGCTTCAAGCCAGAGAAGTACTAACCGCTTCTCAGCTTCTTCTGTACGCATCCTTCTTTCATCCCACCAAGCTAGGGATCTAACTGTTCCAGTGGTGTCTGATGATTTTTACACAGTAAGAGTCAGACTGGGAATTTATCCAAAGCTGTTAGAGTTTGCATTGCAGTGATCACAGTGGCAAACTGTCTGCATAAAGACTCTTTAATCAAAAATATTTCAATTCCTGTAAAGACAAGTCAGACACAAAATGAAGTTCAGAACTGGTTTGTCCATGACTGAGGAACAGGAACAGCCAGGAGAGTCTGAAATATCCGTATCTGAGCCAATTGGGGTCTACAGCCAAGGAAGAGAAATAAGCACCAGTGAAGTGCAATTCAACAAACCTATGTAGAAATGTACTTCAAGATGAAATGAGTGGCTCTTTACAAATGTGTATTCACCTCAATTAACCATAAAGGGAATCTAGATAACTCAGTGTAAGTAACTATTTAATACTGTATGAGTTATCAGTCCTAATTCGGTACTTCATTCTTTGGGATAAACTGCCTCGATTTTACATGAGTAATGAAACTCACCTGCACCTAAATACCTAAATATTCAGTTATTAATGCACTTGAAATAAGTTAATTACTTCTGTACTGAGGCACTTTATGTAAAAAAAATGGTATTAGAATAACATGCTAAAATATTTTCTGTAAATATAAAGACATACTCCTAGTAGAGGAGCATATATCTATTTCGCTACAGCTGCTTGACTTGCATTCATTTCAGAATCTTTTATGAAATGAAATACCATTAAAATGTTTAATTGTTGGACAATACAAATTTACAGTACATTCCCAAAATTAATGAAACAGTATCTTGCTGGTTCACATACTGTAGAAAGAAAATTCAAGTCACAAAAAACAGGAAATGAGAAAGATACAAAGCAAAATAACTCTTAAGTAACATCAGTTACATTGCACTGCACCAAAAATGAATATACTGACTTCCTATTGTATAAAACAACTATTCACGTCAATCCTAGTCAAGCTGTGAAGTGCATATTAATCTGTAGACTTGGCATTTTCTGGGATTCCTGTACAAGCTTCCCCAGCTAAGAGTAAACAATGACAAACATTCATTTTAAGAACTTTGGAAAGGATATATTTTCTTTAACAATTGTTTTCTCATACGAATTCCATTTGGGTCTCATATTGCTATTTAGAAAACAGAGTAAGTGTACCAATAGTACACATTTATAGGTCTTTTATTAAGGTAGCTTATTCAGCACAAAGCAAAAGTAAACTCAAATCATAAAACTCAAATGCTCCAGTTAAAGCAGAACAAAGAAGAAAAACAGAGATGATCTAATTCTGTTTTTGCTTTGACCCCAAGTGTAGCATAAAACAGTCCTCAGACTGTTCCAAACAATCACAGTGATAATGACTGCAGGGATTATAAGAGCAGAGCAATGTTGCAGACATTTTCTCTCTCAGCCACAATTCTAACATCCTCTAAATTGCACGCCTTAGAGAAGAAGAGAGAACGATGGTGAGCCAGTTTTCTAACAACATATCTCTAGGGGAATGCAAGGTTTACCTGCAGGCTTGGAATTTTGCTGTGAACTCCGATGAGGGGAGGCTTTCCCCTAGTATTTGTAACAGATATCAAATAGAGTATGTTCCATTTTCTGAAGTTTCTACTTTTTCCCCTGTGAAAAGATGGCATTATCTTATATGAACACAAAAACAAATTAATTTTATCTTGACATACATTTCTGAGGTTTTCTTCACAGAATAAACTTGGATTCAGTACTCATACATGAGCCAGCCCACAGGAAAAGCTGTGCAGTCACAGTGAATCTTTACTTGGTCAAAACTAAGCATAGAAGAGATGAAGGACAGTAGGGGGGGGAAAGAGATGTACAAGCAAAAGTTGTAACTAGTTACAGATGCACACTAGCATTGCATTAAATAATTGTATAAAAGCCATTGCAAAGAATTTGATAATGGAAACCTCAACTGTTCTCCAGGAAGTAAGCCAGTGAGCAAGAGCAATGAAAAGCTTGTAAGACATCAGACTATTATGGTTGTGGATCACTGACTTTCCAGGCCAGTATTTCAGAATTAACACTCACATACAATAATGAAAATACAGAAACTAAATCTGCAAGCACTTACACTTACGCCTGCTTTGAGCACGTAAGCAACCTCCTTAAGTTGAAGGAAGGCACTCATATGTTTCATGCAGACTACTCGGAACTTGAACATGCAAGCACTTATGGGATCAAGCTTATCCATGGGACAAAAGTGCATGTACAGCACTACGAAACACAAGCAGCTTCTGATTTTGCATGTCAGCTATTTTTAAGGTACGTTTTAATAGATACCAAAACAAGTGCCCTTCATTTTTATTTTCATTTTCCAAAATTGATACAGTCTATTATATTTTTGTGGACAAGAATGAAGATACTTGTTTTCGGACACATCCTGTTATATAAGGAGGAAGAAAAATATTTAATAATTTGTATTCCTGTTCAAACTACGAAGAACTAATGATAATGTTATATTGTTATCAAGCAGCACGTTTCTAGGTTGATTTGCAAGGCTAGCTTTTCAGTGTTTAAATTTCCTTTAAATCATTCCTCCCCACACTTTCTGCCTAAGCCTGATTATTTTATTATTTCAGAGAACTTTGACCAAGCAGGAGTTAATACACTTGTCACATCCAATCAGCAGATAAACATTAGGATACAGAAAAGTTTCATAAACAAACTGTGATACCACTGTTTTCAGCTGGAGATATTCTGTCAAAGGTCAACCTCAGAACACAATTTAAGGGAGATCTGGAAATAGAAATAACATGAAGGCTGACCTTTGAGTGAAATCAAACAGCTGTAAAAAACAGTAATGAGATTATATATACACAGTGTAACAATGAAAGTTCTGCAGAATGAATTAAAAGAGGAAATGCTAACACCTATATTTCACTTCTATATGTCGGACAGAAAGTTAATCTCACAACCACTTGCTGGTATTAGTTCAGGTACTTCCACCTCAGACACTAATTCTCTCCGCAGCCAGCTTTTTGTCTTTATTAACCTATAGGTCATAGACACTACTCACACTGAATTATCCTTTTAGTACTAGCTTTTCTAGTGACATAAACAAGAACTACTTGGAAAAAAAAGATACTGGAAATATATGATCATCTTTACTGCTCTGCAATTATAGCCATTATAAAAAGTCTTCAGATAAAATATGAAGAAATTAGGCATGCGTAAATATTATTTAACTAAACTACAATGCTGAAATATCCACCCAAAGATGAGTTACTAGTAGATGATACAGCTATATATCTGAGAGCATTCAATCTGTTAGAAAATGAAATTGAGAACAAAATATTCTCTTTTAAATACGGGATATCGTAAGAGACTTGTCTTGAAAATTCATATGATTATTTTTGGATACAAATCACGTTTTCCAGATAAACTAGAGAAAATATGATTTTGTATGTCTTTTCCTCCAACATTTTCCGCTGTGTACATTTAACAGCATTTTGTGCATAACGAGTTTCTAATACACAGATTTATTTTCATGTTGTTAGCTTGGGTCTTTGAGACAGATAATCAGAAATCAAGGTTAGCAGTTTGCTTATTTTTTTAATTTTTATTTTAAAACTGCAGGGGTACTGAGCAAGCAGCTCAACTTGAAAAATAAACTACTTTTAATTAACTCTGGCACCATCACCCAATATTAGTTGTCTGACTTTTTAATAAGAATTCTGTAATTGACTGGAATTTAACTTTGTAACATTGTAAAAGAGACACACAGCAGTCAGACTGTGCAATAAAATGGTATTGGCACAATGCTACTGCTCTTCTAAGGAAATCCATTGGTTGACAGAAAAAAGAGAACTGCTTTTGAAATCTGACTGCTATAGCTATTCATTATTAATTATCATGCAATAGCCCACCTTCCCTTTTTCATTAAATTACAAATGAGTATGTCCTATTAGTTTAAAGCTGGTTATAAGAATGACAAAAACAACCATTCTCTGATGTATGAAATATGGTCAAATTGGGCATAGATAAAATAATAAAGATATGAGTAAAACAAATGGAATAATTTGTTTCAGTTAAAATCTTTTCTGAATAATGACTGGAAGAATTGCCACTTTATTATCATTTTACTTATTTTCGTATTTTTCATCAATCCTCAACATACCTGGGATATAGATTTAGCACAGGCATTTTCTAAATCAATTAGCTTGATCACTGGTGCAATCAAACATCCAGGTCACAGCCAGATTTTTCAAGTTAACTCATGTCTTAAGGATTTAGACAGGTGTCTAGTAGCTTATTCAAAAGTGCATAGTCACTTAAAATATTTTAACAGATGCAAACGTTTCAAGGTGATTCTGAAAAAAAAAAAAAAAAAAAAAAAAAAAGCAAGCATCTGATCTCACCTTTTAGTTCCCCAAACCCTTTAATTCTTAGTGCGCCATTTTCATTTAAATATTTTACAAAATGAATAATTTGCTTGTTTCTTGCGCATTCTAAACATGTTTCCATTCTATATTTTAAGAATTTAACATAGCTTTGAATATCTTCATTAGAAAGTCTTAAAACACTAATGCAAAAAAAAAAGAAAAACACAACAATGAATGTAACTCAGTCTTCACTTCTTGTTTGAGAGATGAATCCAGAAGTTTCCTGTCATTATATGCATAATTTCCTGATACTTCAACATGATCACAACAGATAGCATGGCAATGAATAAACAGCACAGCCATTTTTCATGAGGAAATGGGTAATTCTGTGCTGGAAATTATAAATCTTAAAAAAAAAATAAAGCACCCACCAACCACAGTGAGGGTGTAACAGCTTGGATGCATCCTGAGGAGGGAAAAAGAAAAAGCTTTTGTAGGCCAATCTTTATAAAGCTTTACCAATTTAGCTTTCTTTCTACTGCTATTGGTGCTTAAGAGGTTAAGACTTTATTTGTGAAAACAGAGAGAGATAGCAGGGAATCATGTTGTCTGCAGCTTCATAAGTCTTGCTTAAGATCCTTTTCAATTACCATCCATTTCTCCTTTAAAAAGGGACAAAAAAATAGAGGAGTGGAAACAGGTCAGGGCAGTCTGTGACAATGACAGTGTGATGGGCTTGGACCCCCTGTGGTGTTTCCATCTGCTATCATTAAGGTGACTACTCAGACATGAAAAAATCCCTCTTGCTGTGCTGACAGGCAGACATCAAGAACTATGACAAGGCATTAAGACAGAAAGTAGAGACAGAGATGTCATATTCCACAAACAATACTGCCTCAAACAAGACCTCTAAAATTTTATTGGAATTTAAAATAAAAATCAAAGGGCTTTTACCTGGAGGTTATCAAACTTCCTCTCATGTTAGTTTGACAACGAAGATACTGCTGACAGCCACAGTCACAAATGCTTGGCTGCTACCTGTAAGCTCCGCCATGAGGAACCCAATTTTTTTGCTCACTCTTCAATAAAAGTGAGTTTTTAATTCTTTGGCCTTTCTCATCAAAAAGCTGAGAAGGAAGACTGAGGCCTGATGGTTTGGAGCACGTTAAACATCGGAGTCTTTGGCGGATCACGTAAGCAATAACGAGAAAAGAATAAACTAACAAGGCAGGCGTCTACGATAAACTGTTTTCCTTCACAACAAACGAAGTCCAAACAAATGATAATTAAATTCATATCGAATGTTAAAGGAAGTGTGAAATGACTGCAATGTTTATCTCGGTGTAAAGTAACAAAATGAGCACAGGCTTTTAACCAGCAGGGGGGGCAACAGGATTATGATTGAGCTCTGACCCCTTGGCACGGGGAGCGCAGGCAGATGCGGCAGCAGCACCGGGCGAGCGCTCAGCCCCGCGGCTGCAGCGGCCCTCTGCAAAGCCTGCGCTCGTCGTGCTCATGCGAGATAAACTGCTTGGCTTCTGGTCTTTCCGAGCTCGGGCAACATGTAGCCGGAGAGCTCCTCTCCTTCTCGCTGAGCCATACGTGATCAATACTTTGACAACAATATCGCAAGCCTCATTTAACAATTTCTGACTGCATCTCAACCTGCCCTCAGCAGAGCAGCCTCGATGAGCTGCCGGAGAGCGTGAGGCACACCATGCTGCAGCGTTCCTTTCAGGAGCTGACTGGGAACATCACTGCAGAGGGTATTTGATTTCTAGGATTTCACCCTTCCGTCAGGCAGCCTCCAGACACACGTTGCACCCAGTTCTTGGGCACGTAGTAATGGCACTCAGTTTGCTGTTTCATCACTGTGAAGACTGTTCTCCATCTTAGCTCCTCTTCCTTTTGCCACCTCCATTGGACTAAAAAGCAATTTCTCTGTGAACACTACTAACACCTGAAGCATGGTTAGAGATTCTGGTATTCTCCAGTTAGCTCTGGAGCAAGTTCTCACCTCTCCTTCTGCACAGTCTCATGTATTTGTTCACAAACCCTTTGTGTCTTCACCCGTGACTGTAACTGAATGACCTTCTTGTTAAGTTGCTCTTCCAGTCTCACCTATCAGAGCCTCATTAGAATCACATGCTAGGCAAGGGGAAGGAATATTAGGCAGAGCAATAGATAAAAGCTCTCTGCAATGATAAATTGTTTATATTAAGCTTCTGGTTTGAGACCAAGATTTTATTTTTTAAGTATACCAGTTCTGAAATGGCTACGGTTAATAAGAATTAACCTAAATACTCAATTCACTCTCAGTGGAGAGTGAACACTAGGCACCAAATGTTTCCCAGACTGTTACACCAGTTCCCATGGTTTTCTGATACCTATGAATTAATGAATATTAATCAGTTAAAATCAGTCTTTGAAGTACCTAACAATTACTCACAGAAAGAGTAAAACAATACCCTAAGAGTGGAAATTATATTTATTGCTCACTGAATCTTACTGTTACAGACTGAATAAGCATGTATGAGAAAATGCATTTATTAAGATTTCAAATCTGATTTTTCATAAATTTTGAATTTTGGTAAGCTTGTAAGTTTACTTACATCAGCTATACAAGAAAAAGTAAAAAACCTATGGATAGTTCATTTTCTTCTGCCCAGCTACAGAAGAAATGCAGATATGACAGCTGTACTGGTTACCAACACTTAAATTATTTCAGCCACTGGTTTAAGATGAGTTTTTGCTTTATTTAGATTAAATGAGATTTAAAGTCTTAAAAGTCATTTAGTCTAAACTAGTTGTTTAGGATTTTACTATAGACTATGGGATGGGATAAATACTTACCTAGGGCAATTCACATTGGTTTTAGCATTAAACTTTTCACATAGTTCCTTAGCTCTCCTTTGACAATATAAACAATTTTGACAACTAGCTTATATTAGGTACTTGACTGCTATTATCAGAGATTGTAACCCAGACTTCTGTCTCTTAAGGAGAATTCTAGCATGAATTTCAGTGAACAAGTGCAATTTATATTCAAAAAGATTGGAATAATGAAATATGCACACAAATATTAGAGGCTACAACCGAGGTTGCCAATGCACCTCATTATCAAAAAGCTTTTGCCTTTGAAGCATCCATGCCTAATTCTTCCTATTTACACCAGCTGAAGTTATCTGACACCATTTAGCCCCCCATTTAGACACCATGATGCACCCCCCTCCCCCAACAGGCTTTTACACATCCCATGACACACGTTGACATGGAAATAGCCATGCTCACCGAAGTCTCAGCACAACCAATTTAAGAGAGTACAGAGAAGACAAAAATATCCCCTCTTATGTCAAGATTTTGAAAGAATAATTCATAGAGATAAGGATAAAGGGAAAATCAGGTAGTTTTATTTGGGTTAAACTGAAGTCAGGAAACGTCAAGAAACAAGCAAGAAATCAGAAACTATAGGAATACTCCATGCTAAAAAAATGGAAACTCACACGTGTAAGAAAAATTCGCCAGAAGAGCTTGACTTCTTCCACGTCTTCATCATCATCATTGCAGCTAGAAGTAATTTAGAAGTGCTTTTGCTAACATTTGAAACGGCAAACATATCTATTGGTGGCTATGGGTCTAAAGACTGCGACTATGAATATCCTGAATATCATATCTAAGTAATAACAGAGACCAAGTTCTTACCAACCTCTCTGGAATTTTGGAAGAATCAGACAGCACTGGTGCTGAGGTCTGCAACGCCTGTGCATCCTGACTGAGCTGGGAATGAAGTCACTCACCTCCAGCAGGTGGTTTACCAATATTGGCATTGAGACCTATGCTTGAAGAGGACAGGAATGACAGGTAGGCTGCTTAAACTTCTAAAGGCACATCCAGTTAATTATATTACTGAACAATATGCCTGAAGAGAGGCAAAGAACAGTGAGATAAGATTTTCCAAAATTGAAGGAGAAAAATAATTGTCCAATTGTATGGGAGAAGGTATGAGATTGACAAGTACCTTCCCCTCTTTGCTAAACAAAGCTTACTTTTTCCGTTGTGAAACTAGGACTGAAGATGCTAAGTATTAAAAAAGGACAGAGTTTGCACAAACAGTGAGGGAAAAATCAAGGATATGTCAATAAAAGCAAACACTCCAGTAAGGAAACTTACAGGGATAGAGCATGGTACACACAGAATATCAACGAACACGACATGAACTTCAAGAAATCATCAAGAAAAGATCAAAGTGTAAATAAGATCATAGGGGTCCTTTTTTATTTTTACAGCTTGTTTTATGTGCCTTTTATGTGTGGAAGAAATAAATAAATAATATTTTGTTTGAACTTTAATCAACTCACAGATTCCATGAACAAAAGGTCTTATAGGTAGCAATCCCTGTTGTTTTAAGAAGAGAAAAAAGGGGTTCCGTTCCCAGAGACCCCTACAGTAAAACCTGGGATCATTCATCTACAATCAATGTGGGTTTCATTGACTCTGAGTTGTGCCTTGACTCCCTATATAAAAAAATGTTTAATCTAGCAGACAAAAGTAGAAGAAATCTGGCATAATTAAAAAAAAAAAAAATACATCCTGTTTTGTTTTTCAAGTTTGTAGTAATGTGACATTCTTCACTTCACAAAAACTGTGAAGTGACTGTCACCTTTCTAAGGCTGTACTTTAAGTAGGTGCTGAGAACTATGCAGGAATCACTGGGCAAAATCCTCCGTACAGCCACCTTTCTTGGTTTTCTGGTCTCTGAAATGAGCATCTGACAATGATGAATGCTATCTTAAAGTATCTCAATGTGTTCATCTGAAAGGTATCTTTATTCATAAACACACCTTAACGATTTCACTCATAGGCACGCTGTGTGGAGGTAGTCACATTCTCTATCCAAAAAGATAGACTATTAAACCTTAAATTACTTTGTCACTGCCCTTCAACTGAGATAGGATAATCATTTGAGAGCTCTTGGTGGGTTTCTTTCAGCGCAAAACAGGTTTGCCTAAGTGAGCAGATCTTAACATCCTTGTCCCTAGTCCTAGTGAACCCAGCTGCTGTTGGCAATCAGTAACAGTAGCCATCTAGTGCATAATGTTGTGTGTCGTGCAACTTGACTTTGAACAGATCTACTTAAAACAAGCCTGACAGTAATGGCTTGCAAGAATAGATTTCCACTGCTTCCAGTGTTGATAGAGCAGATCTGATATTAACAGTGGCAAAGTTCTCAAGAATTCCTCTAGCTAATATCTTAGTAAAATATCATAGGGAAAAGTAGAATTGAAGAGTGGTAACAGAAATGGAACAATGGTGAAACATTGATTAAAAACACAAATTAGGATTAGACAAGTTGAATATATGACAGGCATGTATTTTTACAAAATAATGCCTTCAAGCAATTCTCGGATTAGCCTATTCACCAATAAGACAATTTGTGGATGGAATTATTTCACCTCAGACAGGTTCTTATGTAAACTTTGAACACAATAGCACAGTTAAGAAGCTCCCAATGGGTAACCTTAATTACTTAGAGAAAAAAGCTAAACTACAGAAGTAATGAAACAGAAGAACCTTTGTTTAATATAATAATTATGAGAAATGGTAATTTACTATTCAACAAAAAAACTGTATTGCTCTGTCCCTGCATCTCTACTGGGTAAAACAATTGTTCTGCCATAAACAAAAATGAAAGGATGAGATGAATGAAAGAAAAAGCCCCTTTGGGGAAGCAATGAAGAGAACAAGATATAGCAGTTTTCAAGAAGCGGCAGCTACATTTTCTTTAACATTACTGTGTATTTGTTGAGTTCAGAAAGACACTGCCTTAAAATATCTTACAGTATTATTTATTAGACTTTTTTGCCCCTGACAGATCTCATTGAGTATATTTTATTCATGATATTTGAAGCAGGAAGTCTCCATATATCACGTAATTTTCAGGTTACCTGGCATTTTGTCAGATAGATTAAGAAATTAGTATTTTGACCTGACAAGAATAAATAGTTCTATAGACACCCAGAAGATATCTGATGCTGGAGAAGTGAATAAAACAAAGAAAGAGTAACTGATTAAAATAGCATTGAAAACTAGTTTATGTAGGAACTTGGGTATAGCCTCAAAAATACTTCAAAAAATTTTGGACTTTCTTTTATAGTTTGTCAGAAGCTATTGTCACAGGAAAAAACTCCCTCCAAAAAAAAAAGTATATATATATAATCACTAGCTCAAAGAGATTTTCAATAAAGAACTCCAGGAAGAGAGCCAGCTTCTACAGCTGCTTTCAAAGGGGATGAATTTTTAACATATAAGAATGAGCATTAGCTAGCCCTTAGTGATGATGGTGTTTCAATGACTCTAGAGCAATTTCATTCAAATTTTAATTCCTTAATGGATCCATTAAATCAATATTTATTTTTTATTTATTTTAAGTAATTGTACTTAAGCATAGAACAGATTAGTAGTAGATCCTGTCAGGCTTCCCAGGAGCCAGACGATTTTACTGATATAATAATGAACATGTGCTTGTGGAAAATACAGAGAACTGAAGAGAAACTGCTATCTGACCAACTTTGAGACTTTTTTTGACAATGAATTTGTAGCTTCAGAAACTCTACATGAAGAGTTCAACTACAGAATGCCAAGTGCTCTCAGAACTCCCCAGTAACTTCACCTTCCCATTAAGCTGGAAGAAAATACAATAGTTATCATGAAAGAAAATATCATTTGTCACCTCTGTAAAAACAGTTGCTAGAAGGGCCAAAAAAGAAAATGCAATTGTTCCAAAACATATCACTGAATTTTGTCTGGATGAACATATGACCATCTGATTAGATAAGGAACAGAATAAAGAAATTTTGCATATGTTATTTTCAACTAAAAATATGCTGGTGATATAAAGAATGAGCTAAGACCACATGGCAGATAAGTCAGCTGCTTTCTCACTCAAAATCACATTGATAGAAACTAAGCCCATTATCTTTGTTAACTACCTACAAACTAAAAATGCCAGCATAAGTTTGTATCAGGGCTTGAATGCTACTGCCACCTGAGAATTATTCCTGTGCATCAGTGTCATGACTATCTCAGTTGTCTGAGTACAGTGAGTCATTTACCTGGCAGATGCCCAATTGTACAAGGGATATTGTTATGGCTCTGATGCATTAAAGACCCTATGTATTGATTCCTGGTGGTAATGTCAGTGGTCAGCAATCAAAGCTATAAAAGCCCAACTTTTCTGAATGAAAACTTAAAGTTATTTAATTCTGAAAAACTTAATAGATGAAATAAAATTGGTAATTTCCTTGCTCTTTATCATAGCTCTGTACTGACTCTCAGAATAATTTTCCAGTCATTTTTCATTAATAAAGTACTTCCCACGAGTCTTTGTCATTTCTATACACCTGAAAAAAGCAAGTTAAGTATGCAAAATAACACCACAATCAACCCTCAAGAACCGTTACATGCATCTGCATTAGCATTTTAACTTAGAGCTAGAGAATCACCTCTGAGGGAGATCTCCCAGATCGCCCCACTTGCACACTTCCTTTCACACCACAGTCTTGGAATAAATGCGTTTGATTCCGTTCACATGAAGCTAAGCAAAAAGTTGCATTGCAGCAACACATCTAACAGGCTCCAACCATGAACAGGCATTCAGTCCACAGACTACACTTGAGCTAATCAAGTAAAACCTACAAAATTGCACCCATAATGCATGTAGGACCATCAGCATTGAATCCTTTGCTCTAAAGATCCTCTGTGCCATAGTGCTTGCTAGCCATGGCCACCTAAGCTCTCAACGTTTGACACTTTTTGCCTATGAAGAAAAGAGAGGGATATGACAACCCCATAGCTATCACTATTAAATGCAAAAGCTGGCATTAAAATCTGAATATTTAGTTCATCTGTGAAGTACTATACCATATGAAAAATTCCAAGTATAAAGGGGCTTCTTGTTTATAAACCAGAAAGTCTGTTGCAGTTCAAGTCTTGAACCAAATTTTCCTACATTATCTCATGTAAAGCTTAACATTCCTTCAATGCATCAGATATTTTGCAAGTTTTAACTTCTGTGCTTCATATTTTATGCTCAAAGCAACTATTTCTTTCTTATGAAAAAACCTCAAAATGGCGTTTTCAGCAGAAGAACTGAAGTAATGAAAGGCCAACACAAAATTCAGAGCTTTCTCTGAGGTTTATTTATCACCGTATAAATGCTGACACCCTCAGTATTTCTACATATCCTATAAAGGCCATCCATGAGACAAATTCCAGGTAGTCTCTAGTATGTCATGTTGATTACCACTGTGTACAGAACTTCCATAACTGCAGTGCTCATTCTCTTCACACACTCCCCCCCACTTTTTTTATTTATGAAAAGGCACCAAAATGGGAAATACAACATTTCAGATGTCTGGACCCTGCGAGGGCAGTAAGTGCAATTTTATTTCATAGCACATTACAAAAGATAATCATAACCTATCATACTAGTTCCTCACATGTATTTCATTCTCCAGTCTAGCACATTCGTAGAGATCAAAAGAGTGAAAAGCAACAAGAGTCTATTCTTAAGATAGACTCTTAAGTCTATTCTTACCCAGGACCTTCTGCAGGTGAAAAAAAGATGAGTCAAGGGAATACCTCCAGAAGAGGCATTGCCCATGCCACCTCCTAAAGAGGAAAGATCTTTCCCTCACAGCAAATTTGGTTTTGATAAAAAGGATCCTTCAGCCTGGTTTTGCAACCTATGTTGGAAAGTTGATTTTTTGTTTGTTTGTTTGTTTTTATTTTTGCAACCTATGTTGGTGGACAGCACCATAAAATGACTAAAAATAGTCCAAAAGGAACTTAAAGAGTGAATTCCTTCAATACACTTAAGTAATGAGGACAGAAATTCTTGATGCCTGGCACAGTGGAACGAACTTCCCTTTCGTCCCATCCTTTAACGCTTGTAGGATTAAAGGACAATGAAGATATGAATAACAGCAAACAGGTCTTAACAGAAGTCACAATTTGCACTTTATGACTTACTGCTGAAAAAAATAGAAATCAGTGAGCTGATGAGCTGAATGTGAATTGGAAGACATCCCTCATTGACTTTTTAGTATCAAGAGAATACATTTTTCCAGTTCCTTAGAACAGGATAAACATAGCAACAGATGTAAAATCAAAGAAATCAGTAGAATCAATGATGAATGTAATCACAGAGATGACATTTAAAGTGTCTTTTTTCCTAAAGAAACCTTTCCAAAAGACTTAGTGCTTGATCATAGGCTTCTCTGAAGTTAAAGAACAGACTCTTGATATTGCCCTCTGAAATGTTACTACTATGCATCGAGATGCTGTACAGGGAAACAAGGAATCTCTGAAGAACAGTGGGAAGTTCATGCCAGCTGCCAAACATGAGGCAAATGGGTGATGCTTTCAGACAGAGGGCCCACACTAGTTCCTTCCAACACCACAAAAGCTGTTAAAAGTTCTGTCAAATTTCACAGAAGGCATTAGGTATTGTCCAATACCTCTTAGTCTATTTCCTCCCTTACAGCCAAAACAATTTGCTACCCAGATGCAGAGAAATAGATAGACACAATTCAAAGATGGAGTATAAAAAACAGCCTGATGTTTCTTGTCCTTCGTAGAAAAACTGATGAGCTCTGAAAAAATAGATGCAGAAGCCATTTGGACAGCTTAAAACAAATTGAGTCACTGCTACAATGATCCAAATAGAGAGCTCTGTATGCTAATGATTTTTCTAAGTTATATGAAATAAATATTTGTTAATTCCCACTCACTGGGAATTAACACATCTCTATTTCTCTTTCATATTACAGCATCAGTGATCAAAATTAGATAAAAATGTTTTTAATCAAAGATCTACATTCTTTTAACTATATGACCGAAGTTGAACTTTTCAACTTTAACCTATGAAAATAGAGCCAGAAGCCATTACCGAGAAATCAAAGTTTATAACCAATGCACAATTTTACCAATGGAATAATGCCACCTCTTGAAAAAAAAGGCAAAGATAAAACAGTATCATACATGCTATACAAACAGAAAAAAGGTTTGGTAGCATATTATTAAGCGACTTTTGGGTGTTCACAATTCACCTACAACAGCAGGATAGAGTGAACTGTTTCTTATTTAGTATTGCTGTATGTATGCAGCTATAATCATGCATCGATGTCATATGAAGGACAGTGCACTGTATGCAAATCAGAGTTCAACATCCTTTGTCTACACACCAGGACCTATATTCCCTGTAGACATATGACATAATAGCTTGGCATTCCACAGGAGTAAGGAGCAGTACTTAAGAATAATCTAACCTGTGGGTGCAAGCACAGAAGGATTAAAGTAGATTATGCTGCACAGTGCTTATGTCAAGAATGTGTTGTGGTCTTCTAAAGTTTGTTTCCTTTTTTTTTTTTTTTTTTTTTTTTTTTAAATTAAAGACTGAGGAATATGCTTCTTTACCTACAGTATGACTTGGTCATATATGATTTAATTAAGAGCCAGTCTGCACATACACAATGCTTGATTCAACGACGATTTTAAGATAGTCAGATGTGTCAACACTGTGGAAATGGTTAGACAAGTATTTACTAGACACTCAGGGGGAATGCACAATGAAACAAACTTTTTACCTCACATCCAATTTACAGTGTAATAAGAAAGAATCATAAACCTGAGATCAATTAAGTCAAAAGCAGCAATAAATTAGTGATCAAAATTCTACCGAAAAGGATAACCATCTCACTTTGCAACAAAGCTTCCAATGTAACCACACTTTGCCTGATTTTTATTTTTATTTTTTAATTGATTGACCCTGTGAGCTGTTGATCACATAAATAATCCTTCCATGGAACCTGTAAGGAAGCGTGCATTCTGAATTTTTACGGAGGAAGCAAAAAAAAACTTTCTCAGAAAGCACTGAAAAAATACTTGTTAAAACAGTTATTACAGCATAGAAAACCATAGGAAAAGTGAAATACAGTAGAAGTAGTTTTGACTGAACAAGATCACATACATGATATTTCCAGTAAATATTAGTATGAGCAGGAATAGAGCTCAAAGTCAACGCAGAGTTCTACTGTGATCTATGAATAGGTTAGTAAGCACAGTACTGATGCGTGTGGAAAATCTGATTCAATGTGGGTTCCTTTTGCTGAAATACATTTTTGCATTATGCATATAGCAGGATATCCAAACAGAAGTACCTCAAGATAGTACAAACCTATAAAATAAGTATCAGGAAAGTTGCTTGAAGTGATCAATAAAAAAGCAACATCAAGCCTTCTGAAGATTTACATGGTTCAGAGATAAGTGGAAGAAAAAGTTTCTGCTTGCTAAAGCTACCTGTTGACAGTTACTGTCCGTTGGCATAATTTTTAGGTATTTGGAATATCCAAAATGTCGAGAGCTGCCTCAAAAATCCCAAGATCTCCAACAGAGGCATAAAAAAGTATGAGCCCAGACGTCCCATTTAGTTTCCAGCAGGGCATCCAGCTCTGCTTACAATAAGCATTCACAAACAGTGCAGTTACTGAGGAAACATGTGCCCTGATTCCTGGGAGATCACAGGGCATTGGGAACAGGGGCAGAGAATCAAATGTTTCCATAGCATAGCCTTGTACGACACAAGTTCAAGGCTTATTGTCTTGCTGATTAACTCAGGTTAACGTTACATTAAGGATAGCCACATGTTTATATTGATGTGCAAGTATTTCAGCTTCAGAAAGCTTTTAATTCTGAATGTTTATGAAGACAAAGTGTGATCATGGATTGATTTCAGTTGAGAAACACCCACATAAGGAAACGTAAGTGCAATTGCTAATCTGTAGTGCTATGTAGGTAGCACTTCACAAGCACACAGAGAACTAGGGCAAGCTAAATAACAAGATATTTAGCTGGCAACATCTGCAAGCTCTAGTCCTCTAAGATAACTGTTTCTATGTTAGCTTTAACAGGAAGCATAACTTATTCTCATGTATGTTTTTCGCATCCAGAATATGAAAAAAACGCTTAATTTTAGATTTGAGGAACATCAAATTATATTTCACTCCTAACTACAGCCAAGATAGGACATAATGGTCAGCAATCAAGAGGTTTTCTTCATTTTCTAATTTTTTAACATTGAATGTAAGCCTTCACTAAAGTACAGTGGGGCTATACTTCTTTTCTGAAGTTATCTACAAGAACTTTTTTCTTCTGGCAAAGAAATATGTTTTTGTCCGCCCCCCCCAAAGCAAAGCTGGAAAGTACAACAGTTTATAATAAAGCAGAACATGGTATTATAAAAAGGAAAAATCCTGGGTTTAGAACTAAGCATTCCTGGAAGAGTTAAGACATTGCCAATTGATTTACTGAGTGTTCACAATGAATTCTCTAAGTTTCTATTAGTTGTGTAACATGTACAGAAGAGTGACAACAGTTTTGTTGAGAGTATTTTAAGCCAAGACCAGTTCAGCCTGTCTGTGCACGGTGTTCTGACGATACAGCTTTTTTTTCCCCCTCTTCTAAATGAGATGCTAAGAGCATCACATGAGCCAGGGGCAATACAGAAACTGGAAAGACTGAAGAAAGTTGTTGGGAAATGTTAGCAATGTCACTGAATGTCTTTGACATCTTCTTGGGCACAGTGAGAAGCTGAAGCTTCTTCCTGCCCTTCCATCATCCTTGCCTGATATGCTAAACCCTCATGTCTTCTGTGAGATTTTGCATGAACTTGCCTAGCTACTCAGCACAATAGTTAGCTATAGGAAACAATGAATATCTGAAACATGGATATTTCAACCACTTTCCTTCTGTGGAAGAGTAAAGAAACGGGAAGAAACCATAAGGTGTGATGTTACGTAGTATACAAAAAAAATAGATTTATTATGGCAATTAAATTGTTCAAATAGTAGAAGAACAAAGTATAGGCTACACTGGAAAAAAAAAGTCAGCAAGATCTAAGTATGCCTTTCAGCTGTTCTTAAAGTCAAGCCAAACGTAACAAAATTAGTAAAGTACTCCTGTTCTCTTCATTTGATTTTGTCAGACTATAATGGACACCTAACACTCTTTCAGGCACCGTAGTGCAAACCTTGCTGTGTGAATGTCATCTTAAATTGTTTTAGTTTATTGGTCAACCATTAGTCAAGAGATATCTATATCTGAAGTGTATATCCCACTGATCAAGGATAACAATTTAATGGAATCCTTTCATTTGGTAAAATAAATTTTCAGTATACCTTAGAACAGGTTAACATCTTAATTCGCCCAAGTATGTTACTATCCTTTCTCCTGAGTAGTACCTGCCTTCAAACCCCTCCGTTAATATTTCATGATCCAGTAAAAATCAGCTAGGAAGGTTGTTTGATTTCATGGATTTTTTTCAAAACCAATTAATGAAATGAATTGGCAGCATATTTCTACATATTTTAATAACTTTAAGATTATTAAGAAATATACCCAAGCCTCCCCCCCACCCCCAGCTCACCAAAACCACTCCCCTTTTGAACAAAGGTATTTCATAATTCATACAGCTGTAGATGGTGCTACTGAGCAGATGCCAAGACTCTTTCCTAAATCAAGCTCTCAAAATGGAAAAGCTACTAAAACATACCCTACTTCAGACAGAGATCCTGGAAGAAAAATTTGATGGTAGGAAGCTCTTTTATATATAGACAGACACAGAAGACACTGCTGTTCCTGCTTAGCTCATAACTGTGGAGCAAATGTAGAGAGATGAGGTCTGTAGCTTTGACCAGCTGCTTCTAATTTATCAATCGGTATCTTCACCTGAACAGTTAAATTACTCAATTAAATCTACTCAAAAGAGCTGATGTTGACATCATATCTATTGGCATTTTCTTCTACAGACCTATAGAAAATATGTTTTTTTTACTGTGCTAACTTTGGCAGAACACAATACATGTTCATAACTTCTATGTATCTACCTATTTCCAATATTCATGGATGTGGAACCACATGCAGAAGAGGCAAAAGCATGGAATAAAACTAGTTTTCCTCCCTCCTTATTTTGCCTTTATAGGCAACCATATAAATCACTGGTAATTATATACTTATGATGGTGTTTAAAAACTGAAAAAATGCATTAATTATTTCCATAATTTGTAGTTTACAAGTGGCATACATTAAAATGAAAAAGGACTACGCAATTCTTTAACTCCCAAAGAGTAGATGCATAAACTACCTGTTTCTTTGAATACACCTAGTATATTACCCCAGCTTTCATAAAAATATTTTCAATATATTTGCACAACTTTCATGCCAAATTTTCACTGCAAGAGGACTAGGTTTATATTTTTCTGAATTTGGCAAGGACAAGAGAGTGTCTCAAATCAAGGAGTACCGAAGTCTAAATAAAGCAAAAATCATCCCTACCATGCATTCAAAATTCAATACGAACATTACATGTCATTTGAAAAAAAAAAATAAAGGTAAACTTTACAACTGTGAAATGTTTATACTCCACAGTATCAGTGTAGCTGCAGTTCAGAACTCAAATTCATGGAGCTGTTAAAAATAGCTGATTGTGTAAGATATGCAATCCTCACCATCACCATATTAAATCTTATAAACCTTTAAGAAATGCTAGTGAAATTAGCTTTCAGAGAGAACTCAAATGCTCAAAATGAGGGATACTTCCAGAAAGCCAGATCAAATTATCCCAACCTTGTTGGTTTCAGAAATCTCAGGTTTCAGGATCTCAAAATCTCACCGTTTATACAAAAGGTTATAATTTAAATATAGGACTACAGTTACGGAGGGTTTTTTGGTAGGGAAACTTAAAACTATATCTCATTTGAAAATGCAAGCTGTACATGTACAAACAAATAAAAAATTGGGACTATAGTATGTTTGAGCTGATGCCTCCAGATGTCTCCATTTGTGTCCCCAACTTCATTTTTCACATGTAATTGTGCATCTAACTTAAAGAAAATTAGATTACATATATCATTAGTTTTAATAGCTTAGAAGAAATAAACAGGCCAGATTGTGCATGGCAATTAAAGAATTATAGCTTTGTATTGCATGGGCAATTACATGTTTTTCTTACTGTATTTTACAGCAGAGTACTTATATACATGCAGAAGCCTGTATTCACACTATCAAGTCATCTATGACATCTTGTATGGGATTTTTCAGTTTTGTTAATTTTGTCTTTTGCTTGAAGGAGATTGTAACATATATTGAAGGGAGAAGTTTTTCCAGCAGCTCAAACACAGATTCTTCTCTACTGCCAGATTATTTTATCTCTTACTGTATTCCATTACTGGTAATTCATCATTTCAATTATGACAAGACCTACCTATTTGTACAAATTAAAAAATTTCTTGCCACTTAATTTTGCCACATACTACCGTACTACTCAATCTAGTCAAGCCCAGATGAGTCTCTAACACTGACCCTGGTTACAGAAAGAAGAAAAACATCCTTTACAGAAGTATTGGCCCTACTAAGTCAATGATATTACATACCTCTACCCCACATTATGCAAGCTTAGATTTTCTGAATTAGTACAATAATTACGTGTTTATTTTAATTTATTTTCAAACCGTGAAGATACAGGAGCCAGTATCTTACTGAAGTGATTTCTGGTATTTCATGAAGTATTGGGAAGAAAAAATATTGTAACGAGCATTATTTTTATTGAATCTCAACTCTTATATCTATTTTATGCACGTTAGAACTTACTGGATTTTTAATTATACTGTTTTATTCTCATCCTAGTTGAACTATAGTTTTTTTCATTTTTACTTCAAATAAAATATTCTTACTCTTTTTGAACAGAGGTCTTTAAGCTATTTGTATTTTTACTATAACTTTCTTTCCTATCCCTGTGAAAAATATGAAAATGAGATTTCAGATGGTGACATTTATAGAATTGCATTCCAGTATTTTGCTACTACTTTATTTATTTTATACAGTATAGAGTTCATCTGTTTTTCTTACTCTCCTTCAATCCAGCCAATAGGAGTTCCTAGACCTTTTTACTGAGCTATAACAATTTTTGAATCAGCAACTTGTAAATTGTGTAAATATTACAAATGGTTCTTTACATTGTGTAGCACATTTGCTATTAATATAGCTCCTTTGCCATAATAATTCCCACTTCCTCAGCTTTTCTAGGTTTCTCTGAAGATTCAGAAGAATTAGGACAACTTCAATGCAAAATTTTCCTAGGAAACATTTTAGGGTCTAGAACTCTATTTTTAGGTAATATACAAACATAGCCACTTTTTTCTTGGAATACTTCAACACTTTTTTTTCACTTAAACATATCCACTATAGTAGCAGAAAAAAATTTACTCAAGTTCCTTTTTAGTGTTTTTGTTCCTTAGGTAACAAGTTATTCCAAAAGGTAACCCTACAAGCGACCCAATTGAGATATATTAAAACCAAGTAATACAATACCCCTGGACTATTTTACATAAGATTTTTTTTTTTTCAACTCCCAGATGTTGCTGAAGGACAGAAAAAAAAAAAAAAAGACCTGTAAAATTCTTCATCGTGAATCTTTTTTTCTGCAAATCCCTTTTTTCCCCCCTTTCAAAAGCAATTCTGAATAGAGGTAAAAGAAGACAAAACTTGACCTTTTGTGATCCCAGCATTAATAGGTCTGTTCATAATTCAATCTGTGTGTGTGTAGAAGCATCCATGTGGAAACATGCAGGCCTGAGAGACATAAAGCCTTTCCCTTTAAACATTATCTGACCCTATGAGTCTTATTCACAAAAGAAGGCTTACGTACACATAAGTTGAAAAAAATGCATGCTTTCATTGTGCTACAGAGGGCCTACACATTTTACTCCTCATTCTCCAGGAAAACTCATCATGGAAGTGACACTTGTACAGGAATTGGGTGAGGGAATGGTAAATGAACACAGCACAGGAAAAAAAAAAAAAAAAAAAAAAAAAAAAAAAGCACATGTAAAGAACAAGCTACTTCTCTCATTAAAATATAGGAGGGTCCTTTTCTGTGGCTGGCACACACCAGGGTAACTGTACTGATGTGAGAGATGTTGAGGTCCCCTGTACATTGCAGCCTCGTGACAGAACCATGTTTCATTGTTACACAGAAGTATTTTCTTTCACAGTCTCTGTCCACCAAGGTGTGAGATAGCTGTGTCACTTGTACCTAGACTGGTAAATATTTCCAATATAGTATTCACAATATTTCAAAGTCTAATGAACTGCTTATCATTATGTATGGGTTTCAAGATAACTCTGACTGCAAGGTATTTTGTACTTTAAAATCTACCGGTGTTACTACAAACCCACAGCAAATAAGAGTATCAATTATTTTTATTATGATTGTATATAAAGTCCACATATTATCAGTATCTCTTCATGTCTCTTCTCTTTAGTTTGGCACTGTAAAGTCAGCTGTCAGTTTAAATGCTATATAACTCAGAGTCCACGCGTGTTATCAGAGTGCTCTAAGCCACTTTGCACTGAACCTGTCAATTGAAATCTGAACAAGGGGCAGGAGATATACAATTGTACGAATAGCAATAAGAGTATACAGTTAGTGAAACAAATCCTCAGCTGGTATAGATCAGCCAAGCTTCAACAACTTCAGTATTGATTTACAGTAGTATCTAAACTCAGCATCTCTTATTATTTTCTAAACCAGGAAAATCTTATTTTCTAAACCAGCTATCGGGGATCACAAGGAAGACTTCTTAGTAAGCAGTGAGTGATCTAGTTTTGCAAAATGATGACTTCTCCACCAGTTTTCAGCATTTTCCCATAGAAGAAATGTTGCCCAGATTCAGAAAATCTCATTCTGTACCTTTCTGTATCTTCATATGCCCAACTGTTTTCCAAATACGACTTGACAGTGCTCAGCTTCTGGAATCACAGAGGAATGTTAAGGAAAGAAATTTCATGGACTTTTATTAATCGCAAAACAGAAAGAAGACTGTCCAATAGGTAATCAGCAAAGAAAAACAAACAAAAAAAAACAAACAAAAAAAACAACGTGTGAGTAAGGCTGTGATGGTGCCACAAACGGTGATTTACTAGAGGTGGAAATGTTCTGATTCAGCACCCTTTAATTCAGCACCCATATGACTAGTGCTACTAATCATATGAAACAACTGGTGATTGTTTATTAGCTTGAACATCTAATTGAGTTGTTACTGAATAAAAATCTAATCTTTGACTAGCTATATCTACATTTGATTATTTTGCATAGCACAGTTGATAATTAATATGCCTACTAATGTGATACAACATTATTTGAATTACACTTACAAGAATTGTTTAGTTAGAGGAATTACAAAAACAAGGGATATTTAAAGGTAAAGAGGGATTATTTAACATGGAAGTATTGTTGAATCAGTATTCACTCTGATGTCAAATTATATTAAATTTAATATTGACACTTAAGGACATACAGACAACTGACGGAGTACTTCAAAAGACAGAACTAATGGGCCTACATCCTTAGAGCAATGGATGTTATAATTCCATCAAAGAGAATCAGAGAGCTGTGACTATATCCCATCCAGCAACCACTTTGCACACTATGCCATTTGCAGCAGCTTCTTAGATCCTTCCAGTTGCTTCATCGCCGTTCAGAGGTTAAAGCTGCTCACAGATGTAATGGCGAGTTCTGCCATTCAAGTTCAGGCTCATTCAAACAGAAGTGTGACCTTTCCTACAGCATATGCTTGGGGATTGCGTGGTGCACTGTTTTGCACCACTTCCATACTTTTCAGTGTGATGAAGCCTTTATGAGGACAGTTAAAATACCCCGTTGAAGATTAATGAAACACTTGAACAGTTATTTCATGTGATCTGCAAGCATTAAATTAAATAAATTGGATTTGTATATCTAAGGTGTTTATCTAGAATGAACATTTGCATGTATAGAAATTTTAGTTACTGTAAATTAATTGAATAACACTTACTGGAAGATCTTACACTTCTAGAACCGAAAAGATGTATTTTGTCCAATGAATGCATATTTCTTGCTTTTTCTCTGCATAAGCTTTGCAGTTCCTTATTATTTTCATGGCCTTCAAAACATTTCAAGGCCAGATCTGTGCAGTACTTTTTCAATTGTAATAATAAATGATTGTTTTCTATCTTTGTATTTCTGTTAATAAGCGTCATTAAAAGTTTTCCATTTGGTACATGCCTTTCAGCAGGCAGAGATAAAGTTACCAAGTACATGGAACTGGAAAAGATATTCAAACTAACCTCGGACAGACAGTTTCAGATTTCTGAAACTGTTTCAAGTAAGGAGCTCAAGATGGTAGTCTACATGTACATGCCACTTAGTGAGTCTGTTATACTTAAGAAAAAAATCAGCTCTTATAAATTAGTAGATAGCAAGGGAAAGTAATGTTACTGAAAACTAGTTAATGTTGAACACAAATTACTGGTAGGAAAACGGTATAACATGGATATGGTTATAAACAAATTTTTAATTACTTTAATTAACAAGTGAAACATTAAGATGGTGGCATTGCAATAAGATGCAATAAGATGCAAGTATTAATATTGTATCTGAAGGAATAGGGTTTTTGTGCTACCAAGAAAGATGCATGAAAATCATTCTTCACTTGTACCTGCCATCAATTCTGTATTAGTATTTCATTTATATAATACGCCATCGACTTCACAGCATGAGCTACTGTAAGAAAAACGTTTGATTTAATAGTTTTTGCCTGTAATACTTCCTGCATAATCTCATGATTAGCTTACTAAACCTTGACATTGTAAACTACACTTTTTGCCTGAAGAATAGAACAAAGTTTAATGTTTTTTCTTTAGAGCGGGGACATCATTCTAACAAAAGCAGAGCTACTTAAACTCTTAACTGAATACTGAAATGTTTTGCTAGGGTGAAAAATCCTTGTTACATATTGATTTTCTAGTAAGAAGAATCTTGTAATATCAAATGTAGGAAACAAAATTAGAAAAACCTTCCCAGGTTCTTTAGAAAGTTGCAGAATTAACAAAAACTATGACATACACCAAACCTATTCAGTACATGAGATCACTTTTTCATACTTCTTAAAGTCAAACAGGTTTACTCTAGTGGAAGGATGAATCCATTCACTACATGGGGTCAAATACAGTTCTGGAGTCACACATGACATTAAACATATTTACAGCTAGTACACTGAATGCACTGAAATACATTGAATTTTTACCTCATTTCAAGCTTCCCACCTTTCCTTTGATTGGGAACACCCAACCACTGGATGTTGCTCCTTTGTTGTAAGCGCATGGGCACAAAATGGTGAGCAGCGATAAGGAGAGAGGACACAGTCTTTGCTTTACACTTTTATCACACAAGTAAAGGTACTGAAGCTGGCTCTGGGGGAGAAATCATCTGTACAAGTGGAAGGCTTGACAGAATGCACTTCCACTCTGACACAATGTGGGAAAAGTAATAAACTGCACTTGCCACAATTCTGTTTGTGGGCAGGATAGATAGCTGCACACTGGTTCTTACACAGAACTGTGAACCAGCAACTTTAAAATATTAAAAAATACATTTTTTAAATGAATCTTAGATGTCAACCAAAAAGACTATGTGACTGTAATCATGGATCATAATGACACTACTCAGTTTTTGTTTGGTCATTGATTTAATTGGTAGAAGTTAATCTTCAAGGTATATATAAGCGTATGTATGCACTGTAGAAAACAAATGAATTGAAAGGGGTAGAAAAGAGGATAAGAAAGTAAAAGAGTCCATGTCAGACCCACTCTATATGGAATTAGGAAGATGAAAAATGAAAAAAAAAAATGGGTGGGGGGAGGGGGAAGGGGGAGAATGCAATGACTAGTGAGTTACCATCTAAAAGTACAAAAAAAATATACAAAAACACTGCCTTTTTTGAGGTCAAATAGGAAAAAAAAGTTTTAAAACAGGCCTAAAAATCATGTTGCTTGTCACTTGTCTGTACATACACAGAAGTCTTTAAAGAACTGTCATTTCAAGTAAATATTATTCTTTAGACAGTATCTGATCTATATATTTCCCAGGTAAATAATTGGTGCTCAAGAATAGCTTATCAGAACCATAATTCAGAGCATCTCTAAGCACTTAATCTTCCTGTGTTATATCATTAAAGGTTTGTATGTTATAAGAACAAAATAATTTGTTAAACATGTTCCTTCAACACTATTTTAGAGATATGTTGGAATCTTGTATCAACAAAACAGATATATGTCACTGTGGATTTTTTTCACTCCTCTGTATATGACTTTTTTACTGAACCGCTCATAACCATTAGTCAACAGAGGACTGCTTTTTATAGCCAAAAAGTGCCTTTGCAATTACAGGAGTTAAAAACTCCAATTTTCAAGAGGAACCGAAGTCTAACTGGTTTAATAATTGTCTTCACAAAGAAAAGGGGAAATCATACAGTTACCCACATAGCTAACTGAAAGAACTTACAAATGCTATGCATGAGTTTTCATAGATACAAAATTATCACAGTAACCAATGCTTTATATTCAAGGACATTCCAGAGAAGGAATAATTTGGGGGGGAAAAAGGAAAAAAAATCCTGAAAGCTGAAAGCCATCATTCATTGCGAAGTTCATTTACTTTAATAAGGGCAGATGGGTTTTGTGTCAGACAGTATTGATACTGACTTTCCAAGGTATTTATTTATTTCTGATAAGCACAGCTAAGTTTATTCACGGAATTGAGTCATAAACCAATGAGAGACTAACATTAAAATAGGATTATATATTGGTATAATTGGAGACTTTTGTGTGTGTTGCTAACGCCAACGCACAGAAGAAAAATCAAGGTGTTAAGTCTAGAAGAGCACTTACTCTGCCTGTTGGGAAGATTATCATTTGCAACTTGGGTTCACAATAAACCTTGAGAAAAAAAATATAAATTTAAAGATTCAAAAATCCATATCCTACGTGCATATGAAATTACTTGTGGTAAGTGTTTTACTGGGTCACTAAGAAGCATACTGATAGAAAACTGTCCCATTTTTATATGGAAATTGAAATAAGTTTTTTAAAGTTAGTTACAAAGAAACAGTTTTTCTGGCCTTTAAATATAGTCTTTATATGTGTTTTTTTTCCATATCTATCAATAAAATTACTTTATATAATTCACTTATTTAATCCTGCTTTAACTATAATTACTCTGTTGTCATTGAAAGAATGTCTAATGATTTTCCCCTTCTGAGCATCAACAGCAAAATCCAACTGAAAAATGAAAAATATCACAATGAATATACATGGATTAAAAACCCAGTATAAAATGCTTTCATATATACATATATCTTATTGTCATACAAATTTTCATATAAGCATTCTTATGTACATTTGTTTTTTATTCCACACCAACTTGAGAAGGCATATATTTTAAACTTTATTAGGGCAGGCTTGGCTTGCAGTATGACTAAAAACAAACAACCCACAGACTTTTTATAATGAATAACCTAAAAACCTCACACATCTCAAACATGTTTTTTCTATGGTCACTACTTCAAAGTTGGATAAACAGTGTCCAATCTATATGTAGTAGAGAAAAGGTTTTAAAAAACGAAGACCGTGCTATTTTTGACACAAGTCAATTGCTTCTGTATGGGTTGGTTAAATCCCCCAGTCTCCATCTCATGGAGATGGTCCTGTAACTGATACTTGTGCTCTACCTATGATAGGGTTGGCTTTGCATCTGTGTTTTTCACTTTCTGAACAGTAGGCATGCTATGACATTTTTGCCTTCCTCGAGGCACCTGTCAGAATGAATCTGTATGAGAGGATTAGTTGTTAACTTAAACAAAACCAGGATTTCATCTAATGTCCCCAGATTTGAAACAATTAACACTATCCATCTAAGTGTGGTAATGAAATCTCTAGAAAGTGAAAAGGGTTTATATACATTTGCTGTCAGAAGGACATGTGATGGACTAGTGTACACCCACTGGTCTCATGCAGTTGCATCTGAAAACGAGAGCAGAAGAGCAGGAGCAGATGGGTGAACTTTTAAGTAACTATAAAAGTTAAGGATGGTTAGCATTAGCCTTATCACAGTAAGGTTTTATTCCTGGCACAAGCAAAGGTCTATACAAGATATGTCTTTCATGTGAAAAAATATTGTTAGAACTCTGATTCCAAATATATGAGGAACTGCCTGGATGCTTGCAAAGAATCTCAGAACTTTATTTTGACAAATTATTCTGGCACTACTAATGAAATGAATTCACAACACATAGAACTGCATTTTTATGCATAACTAAATATAAAGTAAAACACCTTCAAAGGAAAAATTAAAATCTTTCGTATAATTTGTTTGCATCTTTAATTGAAATTAAAAATACAAATACGATTTCCTTTTTCTTCCGAATATATTTAATTTTATCCTTGTATTGTGTTTATCAAATGGAACTCTAATGGCTAACAAGATATTCTGTTGGTTGCACTTCAGACAGAAAATATACATTTTCCCAACAAAATGAGTGTAACTTGTCTAATAAAGCAAATATACTCAGACAATTGCAACATATGCATTTCAAAGACCAAGATCTGTTCCTGATCGTCCTGATTTGTTTCCTTGCATAACACCTGAAGCTGCTGGAGACAAAAACTAAAAAGCTCTACAATGCTGCTTTTCAGAGATTTTCTGAAAGCCTTTGGAGGAAAAGGCGTGAGTCCAGGTTTGTATGCCACTCAATTAAATGAGCAAAAAGCCACCAACTTCAACTGACATCACTTTACTGCAGCTGAGGGTCTGTCTCAGGACATTCAGATACACAGGGGGAGGAACCAGTCAATTGTAAGTATGGCTACGTTGAGATCACAGGAAAATCCTATGGATCTCTGGGTCTCCACAAAAGGCTACAGAAGCTACACAGAAGAATAGCTCTTCCTTTTCCTCCCTCGACCCCCCACAACCAGTTAAGAATGATGCTACTATGAGCTCCTGATCTGTATCCACAGACCACAGAACAAGATACAGAGAAGTTAAAGATAACAAGACAAGCATTAATTTCTGCATCAAATTTCTGCCCTGTGCGAGGGTTTCTATAGCAAGCATAGCTCCTCCCAGGCCCTCTTTGCGCTGTTTATACTTGCTTTTTCAAAAGTATGCTAATTCCTGCTGTTCCTATGAGAATGGAAAAGAGCAAAGACATTTAGTTAAACTTTTTCTCCTTGCAACTTCCTCACCAGGAGTTTTATAAAAAATCAATCTTTGTTAAGTCTAACTAGATTCTAGCAAGGCTTAGAGAACATCAGAATGTCACTGGTGATATCATAGCATATATTCACATTTTGTTAATCAGATCTGCCTGGGCAGGATTAATGATAAGAGGAAACTGGGGGTCCATCTGGGCTAGCACTCCAAAAAGGAGCTAAATTATGTTAGGAAAATTACATTACATAAACTAAGGGAAGTAAACATACAAGCAAAAATATTTTTGTTTGGAAAGCAAATGAAAGATTAAGAATGAAAATGCATGAGATACAAGAAATTCATACACAAAGCATGAGAAGAATTCAAATCTGTAAAAGCAAGGTACAAGAAGATTAAGTTAAAGAACTAGAATAACAAAATCAGCAAGTGCCATGGCTGATAATCCAGATTAGAAGTCCACAATTTATGCTTTCCCAGTTTTCTTTTTATAGCCATAGAAACCTATACAAACTGGAAATCCTCACTTCAAGAAACACAAGAATAATCGCACGGATACCAGTGCTATGATACCTTATTTCCTTCCAAATTGTGTGGCTTTCTACAGAATTTATGTCAAGTTGTAATAAACAGCTAGCATTTTGCATTTGATCTGCTAATATTTCACATTCATTGTGGAGCGGCTAACTACTTTGCAGGTGTAAGAAAGTGGAGACTCAGGCGTGATGAGTCATTAATTTCACTAATTCTTCATGGCATTTCTAGGTATGTTAGTAAAATTAGCACTGAAAACATAATCTCTAACAACATTCTCATTAGTGGTTAACTTTTCACGAATGTTTTGTAACTTGCAAGTTGCAGGGCTCAGTAGAACACTCCCATTCTTTTGCAGTATAGAGATTGTTTCTTCAATGCAGCTGTTGGACAAATGCAGCATCTTTTTAACTAATATGTCTCAGTATTTAAATTAAAAAAAAATAAAATCAAATAGTAGTTTACAGTAAAGAAATCCCATAAAAGCAGAAGCGGGCATCAGAAGGGTTGCTTTCTTTAAAATAAAATAAAAATCTGTGCATATGTGTCTACAAAGAATTAACACTGCGCATCAAAAAAATACAACATATGATGTGCTAAAATAACATGCAAAAATCACAAGATAAATTAACAGTTATTCAAAATTTTAGTTAGTTGTTCATATATAAAAATCTATCAAAATAACAGGTATGGCACATAACGTTAGCAACTGGTGTCAAAAGCAAATAGGAATTTCTCAATAGAAGAACATCAAGTCTATTAATTTTTAAAAGGTAGTATTTGTAACCAAATAGCAAATAGCTACTGTAAATACATCTTAAATTATGTTTTATATGGACATCAATATAAATAATATCATTTAACCAAAATCCTATGACAATCAACCTTCATATATATGTTGACAAGATTCTCCAATGGTTTGTTACCGTACAAAAGAGTGGGACAAATTACTTATTTATATATACAAAACATGCTTATAAAGGCCAGCTGCAGGTATTTTTTGGAAAGTGCATTTTAATAAGGTCCTATTCAGTAGGGGAACAAATGGGGAAAAAGTAGTTTGCACTACAGAGTTTAGTGCAAGAGCTTTCTCTTTTTCTAACAACGAAATCAATCATTTGTCCAGACTGTGGGGAGTCAGAGTTAGTTACTGAAAAGAGCTCCATATATAAACAAGTCAATAACTCATTGTGTGTTATTGTTGGACTGAAGAAGTCTGCTTTCAAAAAGCTGCCCCTGCTTCTCTGAGAATGAATGTCACTGTATTCAGAGAGTGAGAGAGGGGTCTTTTGTTTCTAGCTATTGCTGACTGCCATTTATGTATGGGAAAAGAGATGTGGCTGCTAGTTGTCTCAGGAAAACCATACCATCACCACTGCACAGTTCTACATTATGGTTTCCCTGGACCTTACTTTTGTAAAGGTACTTCTATAAGAGAATTCACCCATTTTACTGAGTTCACTAGTAGTGTTTGTAAATATTGTTTTCATGTTATAAAGACAAAATGGCTCAAGATTAGGGCAGATAAACACATTTGAGCACTTGATTTTACCTATGAAAGTGTAAGAAATAACACTCTTATTATATTAGCCCGAAAGTTCACTGAATAAATATCAATATGTTTAGTAACTTAACAGCACATAAGGGAGCTTTAACATGTCTTTGTACTATTTTGCATTCCTTACTTAAAACCCACAGAAGCTGAATCATATCAATTCAGACTTGGGGAAAAAAGGAAATTAAAATGGTATTTTTGTTCACCTACCTAAGCCTGTTCCTTTACCCTCCAGCCCAACTAATTAAAGAAAGCTTCTGCTTTTTACAATTAGTATTAAAAATCAGAGGTTCTGCAAACCATTTTGTCATTCCACAAGGGAACTTAGTAGAGTTACTTTCATATCTGCCAAGCTATTTGCCTGTAGAAGTGCTTTCAAGAGCTTTCATATCTATAGTCTAGATTTGATTGTTAAAAATGTCACGCCACTAAATTTAAAAGAAACCTTTTTTCCTTTAAAAAAATTACTTGACATGCATTTTACATTGACATAGAAATTAACATTTCTTTTTTGTTAAGCCTAGTACTACTGGAGCAAGAAAAAAAAAGTCATGATCACATCAACTAGCACAGGTTCAAACAGGAAATAGGCTGTATCCATATTTCAAAATATTTAGAACACGTTCTTAGATAAGAGTACATTTGCTAAGTAAAAAGAGAGAGAAAAACCACATGATTTTCCCACCAAAAACTTCAACTTGAACATTCAGCATTATTTAGGAAGCAGATCAATAGGAAAAGCCCAACAGGGAAATCCCATCAATATGGTTTCAGAAAGTAAAATCGTGATTGCACTGCAAAATCCCGTCTATTACAGATTTGCAGCTCACAGCTGATTGAGTCTATGCAAAGAAATATGGTTTTGATGTGAATTCTGGATTTTCAGAATTCACTACTCCCTTTTGAGCTCTTGTGTGGCTACAGGACAGATTCAGGAGAAAAACACTGAGAAGCTCATATTGACTTGGCTAAATTACATTTTGAAACTTGATAATTATGAGTAGTTATTTTATTATCAGATGCAGATACATTTATGGCAATTCCTCTTGTCTATTAAAGAATAATGAGATTCTGCTTACTGTAGACAGGAGGTGACCTTCTGTGTGAAAATAATCACTGAAGAAATTAAGTAAGATACAGGAAATGAATCTTTTAAAAGCAATGGTTATTCAAGCTTAGGATGCATTTACATGCTTTGTTAAAACCCAGATTTGTACACGTTCTTTTCTGAGTAAAAACATAGAGACCTAGACTACATCTCAGCAGTGTTCTAAGAAAAAAAAATGTCTGCAAAACAAGGCAGACAATGTCCCTAACATGACAACTTGGGACTCTCAGAAATCTTAAGAGATTGAGTTTGGGTTCTGAACTGAGAACACATTTTCAAAAGTTTTCCAAAGTTTTCAGAAGATGCAATGAGAAGAACCTTTTGCGTGGTGCAGCCATAAGACTTTCCCTTCAATATTAGCTTTGTGGATAATGAGATCCTGTTTGAGACCATGGACACTATTCAGTCCAAGTCACTTAAACGGAAAAAATATTGACCAAATACTGAATAAAGTCCAAAAAGTGAATATGACAGAATAAGTCTACCATAGCTGAGTGCAGAAATTTTTGTACTAAGTTATGGATGACAAACATTTAACATCAAATACAACACATCTTGAAAATAATTCCTATACACAAAAAACTCATTATGTCAAAGGCCTTGAAGATGATAGACAATAAGCTCGGTCTTTCTGTTCTAGAAGATTTTCAAACATGGTAGTTAGGCAAAAAATAAATTGTTAATGGGAGGGAAAATGGTAACAGTTGTCTGAATTTGAAAAGGAATTAGTATGGGATATGATGGATGAAATACAATCAATTTAATACTCCTCTAGTCATGCCAAGTCTTTTATTTCTGTTGGTTTGTCTGTCAATAAGCAATTAATGAATAACAACTCATAAGATATTTCAGAAGGAAAAAAGTATCTTGAGCAATTAAGTGAAATATGTTTATTTAAAGTGGGCAAGCAATACTAGGAAAATAGAAGTGAACTCTATAATACAGGATAAGCATAGATTTTTTTTAAAAAAAGTGGCGTGAACTTTTTAAAATGCCATTACTTTGAATGGGAAAGATACTAACAATATCAAAGAGACTTCGGGTGGGAAACCTGCCTGATGTGAATTCTTTTTTTTTTACCAAAATGAAAGAAAATTGATAAAATATTTCAGTTATACACACTTTGTAGTTATGCAGACATTCTAAGGGCTATTTCTTACTAACATCAATTCTGATCAGAAGTTCAGATTAAAATTATCCTGTGAAAGACCATGAGGCTACTTATTCCCATATGACAGAAAATGCAAAAAGGATAAAGAAAAGGATAAAAATAGGATATGAGGCAGAAAGGATCTGATCATTCAAGAAAATAGCAATTAGTAATGAATTAGTATCCAGTCTTTCTCTTGCTTCCCAACAAAAAGGGACTCTAATAAGTATTATTTACCATGGCTGTTTTGCTTGCTCTATTAAAATGAAGTATTAACTTCACTGATAAAAACTCAATCAACAGGAAGAGAGGACAGGAAGAACACTGATTGATTCACATTCACAATGTTTTGGACAAGATACCTCTATAGCAGATTTTTATTCTAAATAATTATTTGAAAAGATTGAAAACATAGCCAGGTAGTAACCTAGTAACTAAGTGGTGGGGAAAACCATGACTGAGACACTCAAGCTCACTACCTGGCATTATTTTATTTATCTTAATTGATAAATCAGTGTAGTTGAGTTTTGGCCTTCCTCTGTTTCTAGGACTTCTCATATTCTAGGAGGAAGGCACAAAATTCCACAGAAGACATCTGTTCAGTCTGAGACCATAATGATCCAATGGGCACTTGATGCCAGAGTGCAGCTCCATTTTATTGGCTGAGTATTTTGATAATTTACAATATGCTACAGATTTTTTTTTTTTTTGCAGGGATGATTTAAGATTGCACAGGGTAATTAACGAGAATTGATACAAAACTTCTAACCTTACTGCGGTGTGATCATACTTCTACCAAAGTATAATGTGTGACCAGATACAGAAATTGGTCCTTAAAGAATTCCTCAGTTAAAACAAACATCAGAAACATAGCATGTCTATCTTACAACGAACTGAGATAGATTCAAATGAAGCAAGAACTCATTGAGTCAAATACAG